>NW_016807367.1:1072337-1080137 GCF_001698545.2 Rhinopithecus bieti
GAATACTATGTAGCCATCAAAAAGGATGAGTTCATGTCCTTTGTAGGGATATGGATGGAGCTGGAAATCATCATTCTCAGCAAACTATCACAAGAACAGAAAACCAAACACTGCATGTTCTCACTCATAGGTGGGAATTGAACAATGAGATTGCTTGGACACAGGAAGGGGAACATCACACACCGGGGCCTATTGTGGGGTTGGGGGAGGGGTGAGGGATAGCATTAGGATATATACCTAATGTAAACGATGACTTAATGGGTGCAGCACCCCAACATGGCACATGTATACATATGTAACAAACCTGTGTGTTGTGCACATGTACCCTAGAACATAAAGTATAATAAAAATATACGTGAACCCCCCCGAGAAAGAAGTATATCATCATAACACTTGCCCATGTTTCAGATAACTTTGTTATTAGAGATGAAATATTAATGCGAAGTCAAAAAAAATAAAATAAAATTATTTAAAAAAAAGAAACGCCAAAGGGAAAGAAAAAAAAGATGTTAATGAGCAATAAAAAAATCATCTGAAGGTACAAAACTCACTGGTAATGTAAATACACAGAAAAAAACAGCATATTATAACTCTGTAACTGGTGTGTAAACTAGTTTCATCTTAAATAGAAAGACTAAAAGATGAACCAATCAAAAATAATAAGTACAACAACTTTTCAAGACATAGATAGTATATAAGATAAATAGAAACAACAAAAAGTTAAAAAGTGGGAGATGAAGTTAAGGTGTAGAGTCTTTATTAGTTTTCCCTTTGCTTGTTTGATTTTTTAGGCTAACAGTGTTAAGTTGTTACCAGTTCAAAATCATGGGAGATAAGATAGTATTTGCAAATCTCATGGTAACTTCAAACCAAAAAACATACAACAGATACACAAAAAATAAAAAGGAAGAAACTAAATCATATCACCAGTGAAAAATCACCTTCACTAAAATGAAGACAGGAATGAAAAAAAAGAAGGAAGACTACAAACAACCAGAAAACAAATAACAAAATGGCAGGAATAAATCCTTACTTATCTATGATAATATTGAATGTAAATGGACTAAGCTTTTCGATTAAAAGACACAGAGTGGCTGAATAGATTTAAAACAAACAACATAAAAACAAGACCCAATGATCTGTTGCCTACAAGAAATACAGTTCACCTATAAAGACAAGCATAAACTGAAAATAAAGGGTGGAAAAAGATATTTCATGCTAATGAAAACCAAAACGAGCAGTAGTAGTTATAATTATGTCAGACAAAATAGTTTTCAAAATTATAAGAAGAGACAAAGAGGATCACTATATAATGATAAAGGGACCAATTCAGCAAGAGGATATAGCAATTTGAAATATATATATATATGTGTGTGTGTATATATATATACATATATATATTTATATATGTATGTTTTCATATATATATATGAAAACATATATATATGTTTTCAAAAATTATAAGAAGAGACAAAGAGGATCACTATATAATGATAAAGGGGCCAATTCAGCAAGAGGATATAACAATTTGAAATATATATATGTGTGTGTGTATATATATATATATATATACACACACACACACACACACACACACAAAACATTGGAGCATCCAAGAACATAATGCAAATATTATTAGAGCTAAAGAGAGACATGGACCCCAATACAATAACAGCTGGAGACTTCAACATCCCACCTTCAGCGTTGGGCATATCTTCCAGATAGAAAATCAACAACTAAACATCGAACTTAATCTGCACTATTGACCAAATGGATCTAATAGATATTTACAGAACATTATATCCAATGACTATAGAAAACACATTCTTCTTCTCAGTACATGAATAATTCTAAAGGATAGACCATATGTTAGTTCATGAAACAAGCCTTAAAACACTTAAAAATTTAAATAAAATCAAGCATCTCCTCTAAATACATTGGAATAAAACTAGAAATCAATAACAAGAGGAATTTTGGAAACTATACATATACATAGGAATCAAACAATATGCTTCTGAATGATCTGTGGGTCAATGAAGAAATTAAGAAGAACATTGAAAAATGTCTTGAAACAAATGATAATTGGAACACATCACACCAAAACCTATGGGATACACAAAAGCAGGGAAGTTTATAACTATAACTGCCTACTTCAAAAAAGAAGAAAAACTTCAAGTAAATAACCAAATGATGTATATTAAAGAACTACAAAAGCAAAAGCAAACTAAACTCAAAATTTGAAGAAGAAAATAAATAATAAGGATTAGAGCAGAAATACATGAAATTGAAATGAAGAAAATAATACGAAAGATCAATGAAATTAAGTTGTTTTTTTTGAAAAGTTAAACAAATTTGACAAACCTTTAACCAGACTAGCTAAGAAAAAAAGAGAGGTGATCCAAATAAATAAAAGCAGAGATGAAAAAGGAAACATTAGTACTAATACTGCAGAACTTCAAAGGATCATTAGTTGCTATTATGAGCAACTAGACACCTGCAAATTTGAAAATCTAGAAGAAATGGATAAAGTTCTAGACACATACAACCTATCAAGATTGAACCATGAAGAAACCCAATTCCTGAACAATTACTTGAACCAATAACTTGACTGTTATTTGACTAGTAACATGTAACGAGATCAAAGTGATAATAAAAAGTCCCATAGCAAAGAAAAACCTGAGACATGACGGCTTCACTGCTGAATTCTACCAAACATTTAAGAACTAATACCAATCCTACTCAAACTATTCTGAAACAGAGAGAAGTGGATACTTCCAAATTCATTCTATGAGGTCAGTATTACCCTGATACCAAAACCAGACAAAGACATGAAAGAAAGAAAAAGAAGAAAGAAGGAGGGAAGGAGAGAGGATGGAAGGGAAAGAAGGAAGGAAGGAAGGAAGGAAGGAAGGAAGGAAGGAGGAAGGAAGGAAGGAAGGAAGGAAGGAAGGAAGGAAGGAAAGGAAGGAGGGAAGAGACAGGAAGAGAGGAGGGAGGGAGGAAGGGAGGGAGGGAGGAATAGACCTAAAGATCATGTCGCTGCTATTGATGAAAAAATCTTCAACAAAAAAGGCCGGGCGCTGTGGCTCAAGCCTGTAATCCCCAGCCACTTTGGGAGGCCGAGAGCGGGCGGATCACGAGGTTCAGGAGATCGACGACGATCCTGGGCTAACACGGCGAAAACCCCGCCGTCCTCCCACATAAAAATACAAAAATTAGGCCGGCCCGAAGGTGGCGGGCCCCTGTTGGTCCGCAGCTACTCAGGAGGTGAGGCGGGAGGAAGGCATGAACCCTGGGAGCCGGAGGTTGCAGTTGAGCTGAGATCGGCGGCCCACTTGCACTCCAGCCTGGGTGACAGAGCAAAGACTCCGTCTCAAAAAAAAAAAAAAAAAAAAAATCTTCAACAAAATAACGTAGCAAAACTGAATTTAACGACACATTAAAAGGATATTCATCATTACAAGGTGGGATTTATGCCAGGAAGTACATATGGTTTCCAACACATGCAAATCAATCAACATAAATCGTAATCAAATAGAAACGGAGACAAAAAACCCATATGATCATTTTGATTAGAATGCTGAAAAAGCAGTGTTTTAAAATTCAAGCAATCACTTTCATCAATGAAAAAAAACTCTCAAAAAACTGGGCACAGATGGAATATACCTCAACATAATTAGAGCCATATACTACAGATCCACAGCTACTATCATATTGAATGGGGAAAAACTGAAAGCTTTCCTCTAAGATATGAACAGCCAACAAAGATGATCTACTTTTACCCACTGTTACACCCAACATAGTACTGGAAGCCTAGCTAGAGCAAATCAGAAAGAGAAAAGAAAGGGCTCCACACCGGGAAGAAAGAAGTTTAAATTATCCTTGTTTGCAGAAATGTATGACATATTATATATAATATACATACAGCACACACAACAACACATATAATATATATATTATATATATATATTTTTTTTTTTTTTTTTTGAGATGGAGTCTCACTCTGTCCCCCAGGCTAGAGTGCAGTGGCACGAGCGATCTCGGTTCACTGCAAGCTCCACCTCCCAGGTTCACACCATTCTCCTGCCTCAGCATCCTGAGTAGCTGGGACTACAGGTGCCCGCCACCGCGCCCAGCTAATTTTTTGTATTTTTAGTAGAGACAGGGTTTCACCATGGTCTCGATCTCCTGACCTTGTGATCCGCCCGTCTTGACCTCCCAAAGTGCTGGGGACCTTATATTTTAAAAAACCTAAAGACTCCACCAAAAAACTATTAGAACTGATAAATTCAGTAAAGCTGCAGGATACAAAATCAACATACAAAAATCCACAGCATTTCTATATACCAACAGCAAACAGTCTGAAAAAGAAATTTAAAAAGGAATCCCATTTACAATAGCTGCAAATAAAATAAGATACCTAGAAATTAATCAAGGAAGTGAAAGATCTCTACAATGAAAATTATAAAACATTGATGCAAGAAATTGAAGAGGACACAAAAAAGAAAAATATTCCATGTTTGTGGATTGCAAGAATCAATATTGTTAAAATGTCCATACTGCCCAGAGCAATGTACAGATTCAACGCAATCCTTATCAAAATACCAACAACATTCTTCAAAGAAATAGAAAAAAGAATCCTAAAATTTATATAGAACCACAGAAGACCCAGAATAGCCAAAGCTATCCTGAACAAAAAGAACAAAACTAGAGGAATTACATTATGTGACTTCAAACTATACTACAGACCTGTAGTAATCAAACAGTATGGTACCGGCATAAAAACAGACCTATAGACCAATGGAACAAAATAGAGAACCCAGAAACAAGCCCAGGCATCTACAGTGAGCTCATTTTGACAAAGGTGCCAAGAACACACCTTGGGGGGAAAGACAGTCTTTTCAATAAATGGTGCTGGGAAAACTAGATATCCATATGCAGAAGAATAAAACTAGACCCTTATTTCTCACTATATACAAAATCAAATAAAATGGAGTAAAGACCAATATCTTAAGACTAATATCTAAGACCTCAAAATATGAAACTAAAAGAAAACATTGGGAAAACTCTCCCAGACACTGGAGTGGGCAAAGATTTCTTGAGTTATACCCCACAAGCACAGGCAACTAAAGCAAATATGGGCAAATGGGAGCACATCAAGTTAAAAGCTTCTCTACACCAAAGGAGACAAACAAAGTGAAGAGATAACCCACAGAATGGGAGAAAATATTTGCAAACTACCCATCTCACAAGGGATTAGTAATCAGAATATATAAAGAGTTCAAACGACTCTATAGAAAAAAATTTCTAATAATCTGATTCTAAAGTGGGCAAAAGATTTGAATACATATTTCTCAAAAGAAGACATACAAATGGCAAACAGGTTTATGAATAGGTGATCACTGATCATCAGAGAAACGCAAGCCAAAACTACACTGAGATATCATCTCACCCAAATTAAAATGGCTTTTATCCAAAAGACAGGCAATAACAAATGCTGGTGAGGATGTAGAGAAAAGGGAACCCTAGTATACTGTTGGTGGGAATGTAAATTAGTACAAAAACTGTGGAGAACAGTTTGGAGGTTCCTTAAAAAACTAAAAATAGGGCTACCATATGATCCAGCAATTTAACTGCTAGGTATATACCCAAAGGAAAAGAAATCAATATATTGAAGAGGTATCAGCACTTCCATGTTTCTCACAGCACTGTTCACAATAGCCAAGATTTAGAAGCAACCTAAGTGTCCAACAACAGATGAAAGGTTAAAGAAAAAGTGGTAAATATACACAATGGAGTACTATTCAGCTATAAAGAATGAGATCCTATCATTTGCAATAGCATAGAAGGAACTGAAGATTGTTATGTTAAGTGAAATAAGTCGGGCACAGAAAGACAAATTTGACATATTGTTACATATTTGTGGGATCTAAAAGTTAAAACAACTGAACTCATAGAGATGGAGAGTAGAAGAATGATTAGCGGAGTCTGGGAAGAGTTGTAGGGGGTTAGGGGGAAGTGAGAATGGCTAACGGGTACAAAAAAAAATGAATGAATGAATAAGACCTAGTATTTGATAGCACAACAGTGTGTCTTATAGTCAATGATAATCTAATTGTACATTTTATAATAACTAAAAGAGAATAATTGGATTGTTTGTAACACAAAGGATACATGCTTGGGTGATGGATACCCCATTTACCCTGATGTGATTGTTATGCATTGCATGCTGCATCAAATTATCTCATGTTCCCCATAAGTATATATACTTACTATGTACCCAGTACAATAAATAATTTTTTAAAAGACAATATTTTCATTTTCTTTGTAGTATTTAATATAAAAACAGATTGATGAAAATGAAAAGAAAAATTAAGAATCAAAGAATGCTATTAATCAGAATGAATACCTCCCTGCCCACCTTTTCTATAATTAAGTAAATGGGCATAGCAATGGATCATCACCATACTATTAATTAAGGTCCCATCTCTTTATGGTATCAGACAATAGACATAGTAGCAAAAATAGTGAAATATTCAAGAGTTGTGGTTACAGTTAAATGGGAAGAGTAATAATTTCCTGCTGAAGGACTTTACAATTTGGTTTATCTGCCTATGGATAAGAAGCTAAATGTGTACATGCATGATTTTGTATCACAGGATCCTGTGTTTAAATATGAGCCCTTCACATTACCCATAATCCATTGCCACCCTCATCATTATTCCCTATCCCTTTTCTTCACAACCCAAAGTTTCCATCCCAGTTGAAAATATTCTAAAGCAAGATCCTGCCTAACTTACCAACCATTTCTCCCCACAAGATTCCCCTTCCACGCTAACCATGATTAATCTCTCTCTCTCCTTTTCATTTATTATTTAATGAGCAACAAATATATGGAAAATCGTGTGTTGGCAGCTGATAAAGAATGGAGATAAATAAGACACATTTCCCAGCTTTAAGGAGTTTACCAACCAATAGAAGAAATGAGCATCTGAACATATGCATTATAATACAAGGAAAAATACACATAAATTGCTGTGAAAATATTGAATAAAGAATGACAGATTCTAACTGTGGTGGGAGGAGGCTTTATGGAGGATGTAGCATGCAAGCTGCAATCTAAAGAATGAGTGGGATTTCCATAGACAGAAAAATTGGGGAGGGCATTCCAGATTGAGAGAACAGCTTGAGCAAAGGCAAGAAGGTGAGAAATTGCTTGGTGGATTCTGTTGTGCTAGAAGATTACAATGAAACCAAACAAAGACAGCTTGTGTAGGGCTTCAAATCCCTGTCAAGGAGACTGAATGCCTAAACTACTCTGTAGTTAGTAAGAGCTAACAAAAAAATTTGAGGCGAATGGCATGAATTAGACCTGCATTTTAGGAAGATAATTCTAACAGCACTAAGAAAGTTCTATGGTTTGAATCTCCCAAAGCTCATGTGTTGAAAACTTAATCCCGGCCAGGCACAGTGGCTCATGCCTGTAATCCCAGCACTTTGGGAGGCTGAGGCTGGCGGATCACAAGGTCAGGAGATCAAGACCATCCTGGCCAACACAGTGAAACCCTGTCTCTAACAAAAATACAAAAAAAAAAAAAATTAGCCAGGCATGGTGGCGGGCGCCTGTAGTCCCAGCTACTCGGGAGGTTGAGGCAGGAGAATGGTGTGAACCTAGGAGGTGGAGCTTGCAGTGAGCCGAGATCATGCCACTGCACTCCACCCTGGGTGACAGACCGAGATTCCATCTCAAAAAAAAAAAAAAAAAAATAGCTTTTGGGTTTTTTGTTTGTTTTTTGTTTT
>NW_016807367.1:1080237-1085264 GCF_001698545.2 Rhinopithecus bieti
GGCACAGTGGCTCATGCCTGTAATCCCAGCACTTTGGGAGGCTGAGGCTGGCGGATCACAAGGTCAGGAGATCAAGACCATCCTGGCCAACACAGTGAAACCCTGTCTCTAACAAAAATACAAAAAAAAAAAAAAATTAGCCAGGCATGGTGGCGGGCGCCTGTAGTCCCAGCTACTCGGGAGGTTGAGGCAGGAGAATGGTGTGAACCTAGGAGGTGGAGCTTGCAGTGAGCCGAGATCATGCCACTGCACTCCACCCTGGGTGACAGACCGAGATTCCATCTCAAAAAAAAAAAAAAAAAATTAATCCCTAATGCAGCTGTGTTGAGAGATACTACCTTTAAGAGGGGATTAGCTCATGTGGTCTTCGTCCTCAGAAATGGATTAATGCCATTATTACAGGCGTGGCTTTGTTATCTCAGGAGCAGGATCTTCATAAAAAGACGAGTTGAGCCCACTCTTCTCTCTCTTATGCGTTCTCTTACCCTCCCACCTTCTGCCATGGGATGATGCAGCAAGAAAGTCTTCATAGGATGCTGGCCCCTTGATCTTAGACTTTCCTGCCTTCAGAACCATGAGCCAAATAAATTTGTTTATTATAAATGATATAGTCTCAGGTATTTTGTTACAGCAACACAAAACAGACTTAGACGGAAAGGAAGACTCAAAAGGCAAAAAAGGTAGAGATGAGGTATGTTCCCAATGTCCTAAACTGAAGTCATCATCTTCTCCCTTAAATCTGACTCTTACCATGCATTTCTTACTCCAATAAGGGTACACCTATCCTCCAATTTACCTAAGCTATAAAACTTGTGGTCAGCTTTGTCCCCTTCTTGCTCTCCAACTTCTTTTTCTTCCTCTTGCTCTTTGGATAGTTAATCCATCAAAGAGCTCTGTTTATCTGCCAAATATTTTTCTGACTCTCTCCTGTCTTTTCCACTCTTAATATCCTTGTGCTGGTTCTTAGCATCCTCACCAGGTGGACCACAGTAGTTTCCTGTCTAGAAAAAAATGCTATTGTGTAGAAGACTGAAAATGTATTCCAAAGCTCAGAAGAAATCTCATGATGAGACTTGTTGGAGCAAAGATGATATTTGAAGACAGTGGAGAGGGTGGTAACACCATGGAAGCAACAGCAGCAGCAACAATAGCAACAACAAAGGCACCAATGACAGAACCTTAGGAGATGGCTTTCATAGAGAGATTTTAATAGAGGAGATTTTAATGTCAACACAGGAGAATGAGAAGAAACAGAGAAGCCGGAGACAAGCACAACATTGCTAGAGAACCCAGTGGTTGAGAGACTTTTATGTGAAATTGCACAGAAGGATGAGTAGAGTCAGGCTGAATCTCATAGCCTTCATCAATTTGATGGCCATTGGTGATCTTTAAGGATGCAGATTCAATGACAGGTTAGGAGTAGAAGCTAAATTCCAGTAGGTTAAAGAATGAGTAGATGGTGAGATGCTGGCAACAAAGAGAAAAGTCTACCCTTGTATTGAGTTTAGTATTGAAAGAAATAAAGTTAATGCAGCCAGGCATGGTGGCTCATGTCTGTAATCTCAGCACTTTGGGAGGCTGAGGCAGGTGAATCACTCGAAGTCAGGAGTTTGAGACCACCCTAGCCAACATGGTGAAGCCCAGTCTCTACTAACAACAACAAAAATCAGCCAGGCATGGTGGCAGGTGCCTGTAATCCCAGCTACTCAGGAGACTAGGCAGGAGAATCATTTAAACCTGGAAGGTGGAGGTTGCAGTGAGCTGAGATTGAGCCACTGCATGCCAGCCTGGGTGACAGAGTGAGACTCTGTCTTTAAAAAAAAAAAAAGAAAGAAAGTTAATGCATCCTAGTTCTCGCCAAAAGACCCCAAATCTTCCCTTCTCTCTCAGGGAAATCTAACCTTTTCCCACTCCCTACTTCACATTCCTTTGAAGAAAAGTAAACTAGTGGCATTATAATCTCCAGCCACACTCCAAACCAATTTTCCATATCTTTTTTTATCAAGTCATCCTTTGAAGTATAGGCCATCCATCTTCATACCATCCCTACTATTGCTGCCCACCAGAACCAGTTTCTGTGAGCCAAACATATCCACAGGAAAAGAAGGCTACACAGATAAAATGTAGTACCTCTTTTCCAAAATGCAAAGAGTCCAAAAAAGTTTTAAAATAAAAAAAGGTCAAGGGATGAAAAGTCGCCCTACCCCTCACCCCTCTGCTGTGGCAAGGGTTATGAAATAAGTATTCTAGTCTGGAAAAACGAAGGATTAGAAGGGAATGTGATCAGCCTCTAAGAAAACATGATGGATATGGCCAGAGAACCCCAGACTCAGCCACCAAATTCCAGAATGTTACAGCTAAAAGGTAAACCTTGAAGCTTCAAAGACATTGTTTATGTTGGAGCCCTGGTCTCTGTTACCCTGACAAACTATCCTTTTCTGATGCATTGCAAGCCTGACTTTTGTGAGGAGGAGGGGATCTCAACTTCTAGGCTGGACACCACATGAGCCGTGGAGACGGCTGCAGCTCCATAATCCTCCCCACGCTCACTGCGACCTCACCAACGGGAAAAAAATCACCCTCATCAGATAGAATAGGAGGAAAGGTACCGGGTTTTATGAGCTAGAAATGAAATAATCTGTTTTTTATTAACTATCACGAGAAAATTATTAGTTCATGTCAGAATCACAAACATAAACATTATCATATTGAAAGCATTTACTCTGAAGGAGACCATCTGGCAAAGCCTTGCAGACTACACTTTCAGAGGCAGAGCATGTGTCGCCATGGTGGGCTCTTCCATTAAAGCGGGAAATCCAGAAGAAGTGAAAATTTAAAGGTTTTGAGGGGAGTACTTTGCCGTAATGACATCTGCTAGATATTTGTCACATGTTCTCTAGGGGTGGATCTGCTTTTACAAATGCTGTTTTATGAAAACCTATATTTTCAAAACAAGGGGTGGTTATTATTCAGAATCCCTCTCTTTAAAAATGGATTTTTCCTTGGGCACTGAATTTCAGAAGGGTATTTATATAATGTATAGAGCATTAACTGTTTAACATAAAGGTTGGAGAAAAGATGAAGGGGACTGTAGGAAACCCGATGATTTAGGAGCCACAATTAATTACAGATTAACCAAAAATGGAAAATATATCATTTGAAATTACAAAGTAAATGCATAGTTCTTTTTTTGTAAAATGCAGTTTTGAAAACCTCACGTTGTCACTTTTTTTTTTTTTTTCTGAAAGGGAGAGATAGCTATAATTTGGAGAGCATTTCACCCTCTCTGGATACAGATAGAGCCCTAGTTACATACAAAGTGAAGGAAACTTTATATTCCAGAAAAGAAGAAATGCTGATGGCAACTCGAAGAAACGCCCGACTCCCTTGAAGATCCACGTGAATGGTTTTCACCTGGCTGGCTTCCAATGTCAGCAGACTTTGAACTTACGTTTGTTTGCATCTTCTGCCTTCATTTGCTCAGAGCTGCTATTGCTGGTTGAATATCAGTTCCACGTTGAGCCTTTCCCAGATCTCTCTCCTCTAGGTCACACTGCAACCCCGCTTACTCAGGCAAAGACTATGCATATCTCAAAATCTAGTAAGAGTAGCAGCATCTAACTACTAGGAGCTCAGTAGTTGTCAGGGGTGTTGGGCTGCAGCAACTCAATCTCTACCTTTTAGTCAGGAGAGTAATTCAGATTATACAGGCTGCATATGTTTACTGTCTCGTTATATCAAACACTTTAGTGTGGATATTAGAAGTAGAGGAAAAAGCTCTCAAGTAATTCAAATCTCCTGGGAGAATTTGGACTCTCAATAATTATTCTATTGTCCTTACACTTTTAAAAGTTTAACAACTGTTTTTAGTGCTTTCTAAAAGGTAATACATGCACACGATAAAATAAAAGCCAATTCAATGATTATGTTTCAAGAAGAGAGTGAAAAGTCATAATACGATTTTGTTTGTATCTCCTGCCTTCATTTGCTCAGAGATGCTATTTTTGGTTGAATATAAATTTGTGTTTGAGACTTTCCCAAATCTTGCCCCTCCGACACACATTAACTCCTATGGGTGGACCAAGACAATCTATGGGATGAATTCCTCAGTCAGGAGTAGTAAACTTCTGGGGAGGTAAGCAGAGCTTTGCATTCTGGATCTTAAGCTAAGAGTCCTAACCTGCTATACCTACAACTGTGGTCACTGTACAGTCTTTTCTGACCAAATCTACAATCTACACATGACAACTCATCTGGTGAGAAATTAGATTACTAAATGAGCAGACAAAGTATTTGTGTATGCTTCTTATAATATATTAGCCATAAAAGAAAGTGGTTAGGTAGGTAGATGACAAATGAGTAAGAGAAAAAGAGTTATATAGAAACAGCAAGACTTTAGAGCATCTAACTCCATTTCATTTTGTAAAAGAAACTGTAGCCTGGACAGCGTGAGGGAAGGGAAGGGACAAGGACAAAATGAAACAAGGATATTTGCCTAATCATTAAAAAAAACTCATTGCTGGCCAGGTGCAGTGGCTCACACCAGTAATCCCAGGACTCTGGGAGGCCAAGGCAGACAGATTGCTTGAGCCCAAAAGTTTGAGACCATTCTGGGCAATATGGTGAAACCCCACCTCTACCAAAAATATAAAACATTAGTTGGGTGTTGTGGTGCGTACCTGTGGTTCCAGCTACTTGGGAGGCTGAGGTGCGAGGATCCCTTAAGCCCAGGAGACAAAGGTGGCAGTGAGCTGAGATCATACCACTGCACTCCAGCCAGAGTGACAGAGCAAGACCCTATCTCAAAATAATAATTGATTATGTAATTCATATTAATTCAAAGTACTCTTATGGTTCAGTCTTCTGGTTTAGTATCAAATCACAGATCCAACAGTCCCACAGAAAAAAATATAATTAACACCAATTTAAGTCTTAGTTTCTTCGTAAAATACCAAAGAGGGGAGTGCGTGTGTATATATATATATACATGTGTGTGTGTGTTTGTATATATATATATATATATATAT
>NW_016807367.1:1085823-1090740 GCF_001698545.2 Rhinopithecus bieti
TTTTTCTAGATAGAGTCTCGCTCTGTTGCCCAGGCTGAAGTGCAGTGGTGCAATCTCAGCTTACTGCAACCTTCACCTCCCAGGTTCAAGCAATCCTCCTGCCTCAGCCTCCTGAATAGCTGGGATTACAGGCACCCGCCACCATGCCTGGGTAATTTTTGTATTTTTAGTAGAGACGTGGTTTCACCATATTGGTCAGGCTAGTCTTGAACTCCTGACTTCAGGTGATCCACCTGCCTAGGCCTCCCAAAGTGCTGGGATTATAGGCGTAAGCCACTGAGTCCTGCTGGGAGTATATTTAAAATCTTCTTTACACATTTTTCTCTACCAAGGATGTGCTCCAGCAGGAACCAACTAACAATGAATCTCTCCAAGTCTTATTCTCTTGCTGTCTCTATTAATCCCTTAAAATTCCTCCCAACACTCAGGCCGCACAGTTTCTTTCCTCTCTTCCTCAGCACTTTACTATATAGATGAATTTACCCTTTCTGGTTTCTGCCCCATATCTTAGAACGTCAACACTCAGATTGAAAGAGCCTATCATTACCAAGCAGGATAAATTTTAAAAATAAATTCATACATAGTGATATCAAAACGAAACTCCAGAGCATTGAGGTAAAAAACACAATCGTAAAAGGTACAAGAGGATACGGAGGATTACCTACAAAGGAGTGAGAGTCAGATCAAAAGGGTACTGCTCATCAACCAAAGCAGTCTCAAGAAAATAATGGAATAGCTTAGAAATGTTCAGGAAAAATCTATTTGAACTTAGAGTTCTATAACAAGCCAAGCTAACATGCAGAGAGAGAGAGCAAAATACCTTCTCAGACACACCAGCCCTTAGAAACATGTATTACCCACTCTGATGGAGAAGGGAGGAAAAGCAAAAGAAAATCTACCAAAGATGTGCTCCAGCAGGAAGAAAAATGAATCCAAAAGGTAATCATGGGCTATAAGCAGTAAAGGAGAATGCATTCATGTTTTATTTTTGTAATTAGAAAGTAATCTTTTCCAAAGGTTGGGGAGAAAAGATACTGATAATAATTTATGTTTATTTCTATTCCATTTTACCTTTGCATAATATGTCACTATAGTTTACAAAGTGCTTTCCTATAAATTTCCAGTAGCCAGAATCACAGGACCTACAAAAATGTTTTAAGAGGGCTATGTTAGGATAAATATTAATTCCAATAAAACTTGGAAATGTGATCTCTGAGTCTAGTAAGATATTTCTTGCCATGGACACTGGCTGGCTTCTACAATCATTATGATGACAACATCACTGGGTCTAAGAAGAATTGATGAACATGAACTTTAGCAACTTCTTTTATTCTTTTAACTCTGCCTACCAAGTTGAACTAGATTATGGACTGGTAGAGAAGGAGATGAACGGAGGGAAGAACTATAATAGTTCAGATTGGCTGATGCGTTCAAAAGGAACTCATGAGATGTTCAGGCTCTGAGGTTTATGAACTAGAGAGGACTCTCGCCACCAGGGTGTGTCAGGGAGGCCACTACTCTGCCCAGGAAGCCTTCTAATGACAGATCCTAGGTTCCCCAAAGGCGCCTGTTGAGAGGCTCATGGTGCTATTGCCTATGTCATAGGCCACGAATTTAGGGCTTGGAATCTCTCACTTGAACTTTTTTACACCATCCCTGATGTGTGCCAGAAAAAGAGCAGCTGCCAAAAAGCAGACATTTTCCTGTCTCTAAAAATAAAACACTGGCAACGCTTCAGGCTCCTGTGCCAAGATCTGGCCCTTCCCAGGATAAACAATAGATCGCCAAGCCGATCGGAGAGCAAATACTGAGTGCTGAAGTATGTCTATGTCTAAGTCCAGCCTGAAATGCCTAGGTCAGGGCATGTGCACTCGAAAGCCAGGAAGCCAGAGAAGGCCCTCCCTCCTCCGCAGCTGATGGAGGGCAGCTGTTGCACCCAGCCATGGACCAGGTGTGGCTGAGTGGAGGCCTCAGGTTACACCCAGACCTTGACCCAGCTGAAGTCACAGAGTCCCTATCAGGTCCCGCCCCTAGAGCTCTGGAGTGCATAGTGACAGATCTGAGGGCCTGTGAGATCCTGTCCGGAGAAAGCTCCCTGGGAAGGGAAGAGTTTCAAAAGCATCCCTCTACATTCGTCACTCAGGGCTGTGCTCGTCACCTGTCAAAACCCCTCATGCCCAGCTGAGAGCCCTCACCTGCTAGATACAGGACAGCAAAACCTCCTGAATACAGGAATGCTATAGTAACAGTGTTCCCACTCTAATTGCCTCCCAACTCATCAAATCCTTCTACAGCACGTGTTCAAGCCCCTGAGCCTTGTCATTAGGGTTCAAACCTTCCAGACCATAGCTTGGCTTTTTGCTGGTTTGGGGACTTAAGAAGGCTAAGAGGGGGTTAGGGGAGGAGAGGGCCTAAATATAGCAAATATTTGCAGGCATAATCACTCCATAAACATGCTTCAGTGGAACAGAGTGTAGGGCCGACCCAGATGACGGATGTCACTCACCCAAGTGTCACATCATAAATAAAATTGAATGAGCCCATTCTCTCGCAGAACCAGAGTGACGCCTGTTCCCACTATAAATATTTATGAAGTCATCGTCCTTAAAAGACTTCATTTTTCCAGGTAAGTAGACTTTAAGGAAAAAGTTAAGCAGAGCTTTGCCTGCAATTATGGAATAGTCACCATAGCTTTTCAATGGGTAGTCCATGGAAAGGAAAAGAAAAGAGAAAGAAGATAAGGAAAACAAGACTCTGTTCCATGGGGCTTCTGCACAAAGATCTCATTTATGCCAGTCAAAGTTCATTCTCATTCAAAAAGTGACAGCCTTCTCTGGGAAGAAGAAACCAGAAGCAGAAACCAGAAGAAGACCTATCAGTCCCGTTTCACCCAGGCTTGTGTAATGAAGGGGCGCAAACAGATTCTTGTCACCCAAATTCCAACCCCTCCCACCACCTCTGCTAGGAGAGACATTCTCCTTTGCATTCTCACTCTCCCGGTCTGTCTCTTAGTAACAGAAAAAATGTACACCTCACCCCATTACTATGCTCATTTGAAAAGAATTCTCAGAATGTGAGGATGTGTGTCTGGGTGGCTCTCTGGGTGTTTATGCAAAGTCTACTACTTTTGCCCATAGTTACTCTTCCTGATTGCATGAGGAATGGCACCTCGGAAACCTTACTGGCATCTGACAAGCTTTTCCTGTGCTCCATGCACTCAGGAGGAGCAAACACCTCCTCCGAGCTTAGGAGCACTCCAACTAGTCCCCTTCTCCAAGGCACTGTGGCAGTCTGGAGACCTGGAACTCTCAAGCCATTGTCTCCACTACAATACGTGCTAATTTTCATGTCACGTTGCAACTTCCATGTTACTCATCTCCTGACTGCACCAAAGCCCTCGCCCAAGTCCATCAAGCCTGTTTCTTTCCCAGGGATGGCCTTGTGCCTGGGCTCTCTTCCCCTCCAAACTCCGGGGTGGCCCCTGCTTTATCAGACTGAACTGGCTCTAGGAGAAAAGTTGATGATCATCTTGCTTTAGCCTCCGGAAAGTCTTGCTCCACAAAGAACAAGAGTCTCTGGTTTTGTGAAATGAGTCACAGGCTGCCTTGACCATGCCTATCTGGGGAGGCCAGGGCTGCCATGTATGGTCTGTGCTCCGTGCCACCCACCTCTCGCTGTCAGCCCAAGCCCTTTGCCAGGACAGCCTGAGTCATAAAACTCAGCACATTCCTCAAGGGTTGGCTAGTCTTTCCTTGTTATTACTTTGCTTTTGTTTTATGCAGCACCTGGTTTCGTTTTAAAAACCCAAATAAAAATCACACGGGCAGGGCGGGAGTGGGGAAATACGAAGAAAAGCAAAGGGCTCTAACTCCCCAAACAGGGAGGCACAGGGCAGGACAGAGATGGGACTGCAGCTGAGGGGCTGGGGAGAGCTAGGATGTGCCACTAATGAATTGATTTGACCACAATCTTCCTTGCTGTATATGATAAAGCACTTGATGCCCAGGTCTCTTCCCCACCCTCCCATCCCCAAATTAGGCCGCAGTACAGTACTCATTAGTCATGTGATCTTCCCGAAGCCCCTTCACTTTCTGAGTGTCCTCAATCAATGGACATACATCTCGGATGAATCCTAAGGAACATTCTAGTTACAACACTCTGAGTCTATGAACCTGCCGGTTCCCTTTTTCTTGGATACAAGCCCTAACCCACGTGTGAGGGAATATGTTTCCACAAGCAAACATTTGCTCTTTGCCTTTTGGGGATTTAGGAATGGGGGATAGAAAAGCAAGAAGGTGTAGACCCCACCATAGCAATGCTGCTGGTCAAATTGAACTTCTGCAGCCAGGTTACTGTTGCACTCATCTGTAAAGCTGTTAAGACTTCATTTTTAGAATTAAAACAGAATTCTAATCAGCTATCCCTTGCATATAGTAAAAAACAAATGATGAATTAATGATAACCATTACCTTGGAGAACTGTATTTTATTGGACCAGGAAAAGCCCAGAAGTTAAGAGATTAAAACCTGGATCATGAAGTACTAGACTCGGAACCTCAACAAAGGCCTTTCTCTCCTACTGCCTGAGATGTCTACCGGGGCTGGCCAGGGCAAAACTCCGGAGGTTCCTGAGTGGCTGCAGGGCTGCCTTTTCAACGCATGCTTTTGGAGAGCTTAATGGAAACCATACGAAGGTTGCTGGGAATCAGACCAGATGGCTCCCGGGGAATGTATTTAACCCAACCTAGGGCTAAGAGACAAAATAATCACTAGGAGTTTGAGGGACGGGAGGCAGGGGTGGTGCTGCGACTTTTAATTGTATTTTCTATTCAACAAAATCCTAAGAGAAGGACGGCGGTCTTGGTAACTAGGAGTAAATGGAAGGGGTGTGGGGGGCAGAAAGCGGGGACTGGGGAGG
>NW_016807367.1:1091096-1096240 GCF_001698545.2 Rhinopithecus bieti
ACGCATGCTTTTGGAGAGCTTAATGGAAACCATACGAAGGTTGCTGGGAATCAGACCAGATGGCTCCCGGGGAATGTATTTAACCCAACCTAGGGCTAAGAGACAAAAATAATCACTAGGAGTTTGAGGGACGGGAGGCAGGGGTGGTGCTGCGACTTTTAATTGTATTTTCTATTCAACAAAAATCCTAAGAGAAGGACGGCGGTCTTGGTAACTAGGAGTAAATGGAAGGGGGTGTGGGGGGCAGAAAGCGGGGACTGGGGAGGAAGAGGGGGTAGGAGGAGGTGGCTACTTCAGTAAACCAAACACCGTTCTGCCTTTCCTCGGAAGTCGGCGGCTGCCGGGGCCCTTTACGGGCCTGGACGGCAGCGGGCTCCTTCCCGCGCCCCAGGTCACCGGGCAGCCCCTGCCGCTCCCGGTCCCTCCTCCCGCGCGCTCCGCGGGGGCGACGAGGCGGGCGGTAGCTGGGAGAATCAGCAGGAGGAGGGTCGCGAAGAGAGGAGGAGGGTCGTAGGCGGTGGAGGCGGCCCGTGGACGCTAGGGGAGGAGGATCGTGGAGACAGCCAGAGGATCGTGGGGGAGAGGAGGTGGGCCGTGCAGGAAGCAGGAGGCGGCCGCTCTGGCGGGCCGGGAGGAGCGGGAAGAGGCGGACGGGGGAGGGGAGGGGCACGCAGCGGGTGGGCGGGCCGTGGGCGCGGCTCCGGGGGCGCGGGCAGCCTACCGAGAGAGCCAGGGCGGGAGGGCCGCGACCCCGCCCCGACGGTCGAAGCCAATTCGCTTCCCGGCGGCGCCTTGCGCGGAGGAAAACCTGGCGGTGGAAGGCTCCAGCTCTGCTGGGTGACCGCTCTGAATACAAAGAACCGTTCTCACGCCCCTGCCCCCTTCCCTGGGGTTCGCAGATACGAGGGACAGGCTCTGTGACGCCGGAGCCCACGACGGTCGGAGCCGCAGCACCATTTCTGTGGTTCCTGCGGATAAATGTGGTCCCAAGTATTTATTTAAAAAGGAAAGTTTAATAAAGATTATAACAAGTTTTCTCTCTCACCACCAATTAAAAAGGGAAAAAATTGAGAAATGAAGCCCATGGAATTGTCCCAGAAAGTCAACTTGCCAGGGTCCAGATGTTCCTGGGCAGGGGGGTGTTGGGGGGGCCCCATACCTCAAAGTTGTTTATTAAGCAAACTCCACGCCTCCAGCATTGTGGCTTCGTTTTCCAACTCAGTTAAATGGCGATGAGGGTCCTCCCCAGCCATAATCAGAGTATCGATCAGCTTCTGAATCCTCAGATGAGCCAACCTTGCTTTCAGAATCGCACCGTCCATGAAGCTGGAGAAAAATGGCCTGGTTGTCAACACTCGCTCATCCGCAAAGGTCACTTTTCCACAGAATTGGGAATTAAATGGTCTCCTCCAAACCAGACATCATTCATGAGCAGGAGATGGGATTGATCCTGCGTTTTCTTCCATCTCTCTTAACCTTCCTGTTTAATATATTGTGTCTCTGTCAGGAAGGCCAGATTAATAAAGCGGGAGAGAGAAAGGGCAGGAACTCTTGCAATCTCTAACCGGCCCCCACTGCTTCTCTGATAAGATTCTTTCCAGGTTTCCCTAATTCCTCTAGTCCCTACATTCCTGGATGTGAATGCTCTGCTCTCCAGTTTCCATCAGGAACTTCTTCAAGATAGGACACAAGAATATAAATATTTAGAGAATGGTTACCAAAGGCACTACCCAGCAAGCAAGTACTTTCAAAACTAAGAATAGTGTTAATGATCGTTGAAAATTTCATTCAATCTCTACTTATTGCTTTGATGCAGGAAATCGGGCATTTATATATCTCAGTGCTTGTTCTCCTTCAAAGTATATATATTTAAAAATATTAAGATGTGCCTTGTCTCATAAATAAAAAGTCATGATTTATTTTTTTGGTGAGGACTCTAGGTCCAAGGTTTTCCAAATATGCGCCCCATATTAATTGTGTGGTGTGTGTGTGTGCACGTGTATGTACTTTTAGTCTGTTATTGCACCACAAAAACAAGAGCAGGATGTAATGTCATTTATTTGTTGGGAATGATTGACTTAAAAGCGGCTACTTTGAGTATAGAGAATTCCCTTTCTGGGAGGCGTTGGGGAAGAACCTTACAGAGAGAAGCAACTGTTCCCCAGAACAGCTGCAGACACTGATTGGCAATGGAATTGCTTGGCACCAGTACAATTCCATGTAGGCAAGAGGGATTTATTTATTTAACAATAGTTAATGATTCTCCCAAGCAACTCCCAAGAGGCCAGCTTTCAGTAAGTGTACTTTCAGGAAATCATCTACCCTTCCTAGAAGCAGGCATCAACCCTATAGTGAAGGGATGTCCCTGGTTGACCACACAATATAACTTTCAGGGGACCACACAGCTACAAATGCCCCCAAACAACTCCCTCCACAGTCTGCCACCGCACTGGCTTTCCATGTTTGAAATGCTGCCTGGGAACATTATCAGGTCCTAAGCAGAAAAGTCTAGAAAAACTGCACCATTTCTGGAAGACCATCATTAAAATAGACAAGTCGCCTGGGAACCAGCGTGGGTCATTCAACCCTCTCCCATTAGCGAAATGTATCAGATTTGCTAGTTAATGCCCAAAGACCAGCATTTCCAAAGTGAAATGTATGTATAACTGGTGGTTCTTGTGATACTGTTAGGTAGTACTTGTATAACATTTTTTACTTTAATGGTCAGAGTTTGTTTTTTGTTTTTGTTTTTTTCCTAACACACATAACGAGCATATCAAACCCATGGTATAATGAACATAATTACTTTGGATGAGTCTGAGTTTTTTTAAAGTTAAACAGAAATCTTAATAAAGTAATAGAATAGCAAAATAGTTGTAACTTGTATGCAGAAACCAGTTTTATTCTTTCTTTCAACTTACTCTCTAAGAGTCTCTGCCAGAAATTTAAAACATAAAAAGAACCCCATTTTAACAATCTGTTTAAAAGCCCTGGGTTTTGAGAACGTCTAATCAGGAAGGAGAGAATCCGTGGTCTGGAGGGTCATTTTGGGGAAGCAGGGACGGTAGATGATGGGTGGCAGGACGGGCACATGGGGAGGGAAACTCTGGCCACTGGGCACCCAGGGTGGATACGCGGCAGGGCAGGACTATCGGAGAACTCCCTTCTTCACAACAGGCAGAACCCAGCAACTCACCAATGAAAATTCGGACAGTATAATAGAAATTCCAACTGCTGTAAGCCTCTTAAGGGCTTGTTTCCAAAACAGCTGTGGAGAGATCCACCCAAGAAACTGTTCATGATGCTTTAAGAAAGACTTTATCTTATCAGAACAGCTCTGCTTTTTGCCTGATTGTAACTTAGGGAATACTTTTATACCAACTCTAAACATACACAGGCCACCACCCCTGCTGCCATGTAGAGACACTGAGAACCCCACTTCCTGACTCTCCCCCAGAGATCCACTGTTGCAGGGCAAGTAGAAAGATGCTTACATGCTTTAGGACACCTTTCCCTCGTCGACTGTAGTTTATCAGGGCCTCCTGTGCTGGCTTTTTAGGTCTTACACCTAGGGTAAAGAGATAGCCAATGTATGAGTGTTTGTGATAAAGTCTACTGTAAGTGAAATTTCCTGACATTCCCAAACATTGTTTTAAATCAATAGATCCAAATCTTTACATATGCAGCCCCTGCCTCTGCCACCAGCATGAGTGGCAAATGCCTCTTGCATTTCTCCCTCCTGTTATTTCTGCATCCTACCTTTTGTATTGTTAGGAGAGATAACATGATGTAACAATGTGGGTGCCAGGAGGAAGGAAGCAGAAATGCAAAAGGTGTGGAAATATCACATGAAGACCACTATTAAAATAAAGGCCAGAAAATGGATATAAAGTAGTAGTTTAGGATGGGGCTTACAGTATTTTCCATAATTTGGAGGTGTTGAAAAACAATCACCAAAATCCCAAATTTGATGTGCCTATAAAAAGAAGAGATAGAAATAAATACCAACCACTTTCATAATAATAGAAATCTAATAAAATTCATTTTCCCAACATTGCTCCTCCCCACCCCTGCATTCAGAAAGCACTGATACTGCTGTCAAAAGCCACCACTGTGAGTGCAGTGTAGTTTCAGCCACATGGGAGGCTGAGACAGAAGATTGTTTAAGTCCAGGAGTTCAAGGCCAGCCCGGGCAACACAGCAAGACCCTGTCTCAAAAAAAAAAAAAAAAAGCCACCACTGTAATAACAAACAATAACAGTAAAATATAGACAACAGAGTACAATCCTAATATGAAAATACCATATACAAATCAATAAGAAAAAGCTAAACACCCTAGTAGGAAAATGGACAAAGGAAATATACTATCATTATCATTCAAATATAATTATTCACAAATTTGTATTTGCAAATTCACCTACTTGCTAAAATGTATTTGTAAATTAATTAAGCTCCATTCTGGCATTAGTTATAGTGCTGTTAGCCATGAGTTCAATCTTAATAAATTAACAACATATATTAAGTGTCTTTAAACAGAAACATACGTAAAAACAAAATTATATATTGATCAGTCGGCAAAGATGTAGTGACTGGAGGCTCCCAGGAATCTAACCTTATATTTCCTTTAGGAACAATGGTTCAGTATTCCTTAATTCAGTATTCATGGTGATTTTACAAAATATAACCACAAATAGTGAGAATCAATTACAATTCATGAAAGAACTGTAAATGATGAATAAACATAGGAGGAGGTGCTTGACTTCACTAATAATCAAAGAAATGAAATTAAAAGAAAATTGAACTATCTTCATCTATCAAGTTGGAAAACATCAAGATTATATTTTAAAGCTAGTGTTAGAGAGGATATAGGAAAACAGACACTCTCACGCACTACTGGGGCACGAAGCCAATTTTTGGGAAGGCAGTTTGGCCATTTGTAAAACAAGTGTACTTTTGACCCAAGAATTCCTCTTATGCGAATGTACCCTGAAGAGATGATTTTACAGCTGCAAAAATGTATATTCAAATTTTGTTGATCACAGCATGGGTTACAGTAGTTATAAGTTAGAAAACCTTAAATGTCTCCTTATATGGCATATGTGTATATACATATATATATTTTTTTTTTTTTTTTTTTTTTTTTT
>NW_016807367.1:1096592-1138087 GCF_001698545.2 Rhinopithecus bieti
TTTTTGGTTTTTTTTTTTTTTTTGAGATAGAGTTTCACTCTTGTTGCCCAGGCTGCAGTGCAGTGGCACGATCTCAGTTCACTACAACATCCACCTCCTGGGTTCGAGCAACTTTCCTGCTTCAGCCTTCCAAGCATCTGGGATTACAGGCACGTACCATCATGCCCAGCTAATTTTGTATTTTTTTTTTTTTAGTAGAGATGGGGTTTCACTATGTTGGTCAGGCTGGTCTCAAACTCCTGACCTCAGATGATCCACCTGCCTCGGCCTCCCAAAGTGCTGGGATTACAGGCCTGAGCCACCATGCCCGGCCTATGGCATATTTTTAAATTGTAATGGAGTCGGTTAATAAAATATTATGTATCCATTAAAAATGATAACAAATAATTATGTTGATTAACACTGAAAGATGTCCATGAAAATATTGAGGGATAAAAGCAGGTTACAGAGGACAGTGTCCAGTATGATCTCATCAATAGACTGTGTGTATGCATGTATCCTTATGTATACAAAAGTATAGAGAGACATTTATAAGGATGTTCACTGAAATGAAAACAGTGATTGTCCCTGGGGGAAGGGAAAGAATTTCAGATAATCTTTACTGTGTCACTCTGTATTATTTGAATGTTTACAATCAGAGGAAAGTTATTTTTAACTGCCAGTATATAATAATTTTTCCTCTGCATGGGAAAGAGGAAAAGTTGGTGATGATGATAAAAGCACAGTATCTCAGTTGTTCACAATTTGTAACCTTGGTTATTGTTGTGATCCTATCACCTAATAGAAAGCTACACACAAAATAAGCACTCAGGAATAAATGTTTGGTGAATATTGTTTTTTAAAATTTTAACCCCTTTTGTTTTTTTAACGAATAATATGCAGTGTACAATAATTTAAGCTCTCTATAGGTAAGTGATCGCTGAGAAACATTGGACTTACCACTCCATGCTTGACATCAAATGACTTTTTAAAGGGCCTGGTTATGTCAGGGAATAGTCCTGCATGAACATGAAGAGGGAAAATCAGGATTAAAAGCAGTGTTAGAATAAAATTTCTTACACTTCCAATTAGGCTACTACCACAAATTGTACACACATCATCTGTTTCCCTTTAGCATCTGATGAAAAATTATAGCTAGATAAGAGGAATAAATTTTAGTGTTCTATAACATTGTAGAGGGAATACAGTTAACAGTAATTTATGGCCAGACACCATGGCTCATGGCTGTAATCCCAGCACTTTGACAGGCCAAGACAGGAGAATCACTTGAGGCCAGGAGTTTGAGACCAGCGTAGGCAACATAGGGAGACCCCGTCTCTACAAATAATAATTTTTAAAAATTAGCTGGGTGTGATGGTGGCACCTGGGGTTCCAGCTACTAGGGAGACCAAGGCAGGAGGATTGCCTGAGCCTGGGAAGTGGAGGATGCAGTGAGCCATGATTGCACACTGCACTCTAACCTGGGCAACAGAGCAAGACTCTGTCTCAAAAAAAATCCCAATAATTTATTGTATATTTTATTTTTTTATTTGAAATATCTCTGGAAAATTACATATTTTCAAATAGCTACAAGAAAGGATTTTGGATGTTCCCAACACAAATAAATCATAAATGTTTGAGGTGATGAATATGCCAGTTACCCGGACTCACTCATTACACATTGTATACATGTGTTAAAATACCACACTGTTCTCCAGAAATATATACAATTATTATGTGTCAATTAAGAATAATATCTTTTTAAAAGTAAGCATCAAACAGGTAAGACAAAACTGTACAAGTTAAATTCATAGTAATTCTTCTGGAGCTTTTGGGAGAGATAAACATTTTTGTGTCTGAAGTATTCTCCTAAGAGACACAGCTTACACTCTTAGAATTGGAGAGAAGCAAGACTGCTGAAATTCTGAGGCTGTAAATTTTTATTAAGGTCTTAAGAAGTTCAGGTGTATTTTTTTAAACAATTTTATTGATATATCACTTAAAAACTTAAAATCAACAAAATTTAAGTACACAGTTCAATGAATTAAGTAAACTTACCAGGTTATGCAATCATCACCATAATCTGGTTTTAGAGTATTTTCATCACCCCAATAAGATTCCTTTTGCTCTTTTATAGTTAATCCCCTTTCTTAACACCAGCACCAGAAAACCACTCATCTACTTTCTCTATAGATTTGCCTTTACCGGACATTTCATATAAATGGAATCATACACTCTGTGATCTTTTATGTCTGACTTCTTTAATTTAATACAGTGTTTTGAGGTTCATCCATGTTACAGCTGTTTTAGTATTTTGTTCTTTTTTTGAAAGTGCTGAATAGTATTCCACTGTATGAATATACTAGACTTTGTTACTCACTCACCAGGTAACAGACATTAGGGCTGTTTCCAGTTTTGGCTGCTATGGATAATGCTGCCATGAGCATTCACATGCAAGTCTGTGTAGACATGTGTTTTCATTTCTAGTGGGTAAAAACCTGTATGTAGTGTCGCTGGATTCTGCTATTAATTTCTGTTTAACTTTTAAAGAAACTGCCAAGGTGTTTTCCAAAGTGGCTGTATTTTAATATTTCTACCAGCAATGAATGAAGGTTCCTGTTTCTCCACATCTTCCCCAACATTTGTTATTGTCTTTGCACTTACAGCCATTCTAATGGATGTGAAGGAGTAGCTCATTATGGGTTTTTTCTTTTTATTTCTTTCTTTAAAATTTTCTAATTTTTTTTATTTCAATAGGTTTTTTGGGAACAGGTGGCGTTTGGTTACATGAATAAGTTCTTCAGTGGTGATTTCTGAGATTTGGGTGCACCCATCACCCAAGCAGTGTATACTATACTCAAGTGTAGTCTTTTATCCCTCACCCACTTCCCACCCTTTCCCCTGAGTCCACAAAGTCGATTGCATTATTCTTATACCTTTGCAATCCTCATAGCTCAGCTCCCACTTACGAGTGAGAACATGCAACGTCATTGTGCTTTTTCACTTGCGCTTTTCTTCTTCTCTTTCTTTTTCTTTATTTTTTTTTCAGACAGTCTTGCTCTGCCACCCAGGCTGGAGTGCAGTGCATGATCATGGCTCACTGCAACCTTCAACTTCCAGGTTCAAGTGATCCTCCTGCCTCAGCCTCCCAAGAAGCTGGGACTACAGGAACGTGCCACCACACTCAGTTAAGTTTTCAACATTTTTCATAGAGATGAGTTCTCGCTCTATTGCCCAGGCTGGTCTCAAACACCCGAGCTCAAAGAATCCTCCTAGCTCAGCCTCCCAAAATGCTGGGATTACAGGCATGAGCCATGGTGCTCAGATTGATTTTTTAATGATGAATTATACTGAGTTACCTTGTGTGATTTTATTAAAAATCAGGGGAAAATGCTGAAAGGGTGTCTTGCTTGATGTAATATGATGGGATCTGGCATTAGAAATAAGTCGAGAGAGTGAACTAGCCTGTGGCAAATGTTCATTGTTTTGTGTGCTATTTTATGCTGATAAACTTCTTTTTAAAAACAAGGTATCTTAAGCCAGAGTCAAAGAGCTTAACAATTACTTAGCTAAATTCAAGAAAAACCCACTTTTTCATAGCCACAGTAAAAGCAGAAGGATAAGAAGTTTATCCTTCACAATTAGTGCTGATTGTTCCATGCTCTGTGAATTCTTAGCCTTTCAAAGCTCTGTAAGACTTTTATAAATCCCACAGGCCTCCCAGAGGCTTAACTAGCTTTTTGTTACCCTTCCTTTCAAGAATTATACTAATCATTCATTAGTAAGTGATATGATTCTATAATATTAAAGTTTTATAGAAAGTAATTTTGAGGGCATTTGGTGCATTATGGGGAAAAAAACAGACAATAGAATTTGTGCTAGACCATAGCATTAGGTATTTATACATTTGTGCTTATATTTCGGCCAACTTGGTCATTTTTCTCACTGAACTAGAAATGTCTCTCATTTTCTTTAGTCGGTATAGGGAGAGGAACCAGTGTTCCTCTTCACCAGTGTTAAGCTCACATATGTTGGAGTACGGTTAGCTAATGACTTCTCTTTGCGAGGTCACAGTTCACAAAATAGAGCCCAAGGTACAGCTTGACCTTGGCAGCTTCAGTTGGCCTTTTAATTAAGGACATTTAATGTTACCCTAATTTGCTAGTATGTATCTACCTTCCTGCTCCCACTTCCCAGTCTGAGAACTGTAACTGAATTAGGCAATTTGTTGTTGATAAAACTAAATATCTTCGTTAATTACCAACAAATTCTATCTTTAGGTATTAGGTCCTTAAATGTTGTACCAACACTGATGGAAATACCTGTATTTCCTGTAATTCCTGGTTACAGGTATTTAGTTTTTAAAAGCAAATTATCAAGAAAGCAAGTATAGGCTTGCAGAATCAGAGAAGCTCAAGTCTGGAAGTATACCTGCAGGTCTTCTAATCATTTAGTCCACCTACTGGGTGTCTGTCATAGTGCAACTGCCAGCCTTATCTGTGATTCTGCTTTCCTTTAATATGTTGGGGATACTTTGATCTCCCACCTGCCTGTCATTTGAAATGAAGGTTCATGAACACAAAACATAATGTTGGAAGGTAAAGACAAACCATTCTCCATCCTTTTCGAGTACTGTGACCTTAAATTGTATGTACACAAAGGAGGAGAATTTAGATTCAATGTGAACAATACAACCTAGAATCAGCCAAGATGTGCGTATTCTTGGCCAGTGTAAGTGTCTTTATTCATCAGTCCCCCTTCTTTTTGGCACCAGCAACCAGTTTCAGGGAAGACAATGGAAACATGGAAGGTGGGTGAGCAGGTGCAGGGATGATGGTTTCAGAATGATTCAAGCACATTATATTTATTCTTTATTCTTACATCATTTTATTTCTATTATTCTTACACTGAAATAGATAATAAAATAATTATACAACTCACCATAATGTAGAATCAGTGGGGGCCCTAGCTTGTTCTCCAGCAATTAGATGGTCTCATCTGGAGGTGACGGGAGACAGTGACAGATCATCAGGCATTAGATTCTCATAAGGAGCATGTAGCCCAGATCCTTTGCATGCTCAGTTCACAATAGGGTTTGTGCTCCTATGAGAATCTCATGCTGCCACTGATCTGATGGGAGGCGGAGCTCAGGCAGTAATGTCAACCATGGGGAGTGGCTGGAAATGCAGATGAAACTTTGCTTGCTCCCCACTGTACACCTCCTGCTGTGCGGCCCAGTTCCTAACAGGCCTCAAACTGGTACAGTCTTTATGAATATTTTTTTGAAGATAGGTTCCAGAGCTTTCATCAGAATTTTCAAAATGTCTCAAAAATATAAGGTATCATTGTCTTAAAGAGAGATATGTTAACCATTGGGATAAATTAGAGAGCAAATCTCTTTCCTGACAGATTTTTAAGAATAAGTCATTCAATGTTCTATATATCAGATAAAAATCATTCTAGCAACGTTAAATTTCTTTTTTTCTAATCAGCTGCCTTTAAGACAATGTCAAACTTTTTTTGAGTGGGATAATAATATTGTGGTTATGTAAGAGAACATTCTTATCCATAGGAGACTCATGAAGAAGTATTTAGGATATACTGTTATGATATATTAATTTTACTCTCAGCATTCCAGCAAATAAGTATATATAGGCATCAGTACAGAGAGATTTAGATAAAGCAAATGTTAGGAAATGTGGCAAAATATTAACACCTGATGAATCTAGGAGAGGGCAGGTGGGTATTGATTGTGCCATTTTAATTTTCTTGTGGATTTTACAAATCCTTTAAAAGGATTTTTCATTCCTTTATTCTTTGGGAACAAAAGAATAAGGCAGTTCATTTATCTGTCTTTTATTCGTGCCCTCCCCTTTTATCTGCCTTAACTTGGTAATTATAAAGACGGCAGTTCTATCATATTTAGTAAACGGCTACAACCAGGCACAAAAAAAAAAAAAAAAAGGAAAATCACCGAGGAGCATCCCAAATTACATTTGAGCTATAACCAAGGACAGAACTAAAAATAATGCTTCACCTTTTCCCTATTTTCTCCCCATGTAACTCCCACCCGTCTCATAGGCAGACACATGGTTTGTTCATATAAGCCTACTAAAATCACTATGGTGTCCACCATAGCTCTGTCTTTTAAGTTCACAGGCAAAATCAATTGCAGCCACCTCCTAGTTGATGTTATGCTTGAACAGTAAAGTGCACGCAGTAACAGATGGCATCTTGTGACCTTCTTAATAACAGGCTTGGCTGCCAATGTTCCCTTGTGCCCAGTCTCTGCAGGGAATTTGGAAACTGTTGCCTTACACTTGAATATTTTCTGGCAAGCACATTTAACCATTTCTTAGTCTGTTTTCTAATTTAAAATAGAGAGAGCAAGACAAAACAAAATTCCCACCACCTGGAAGGGACATTGATATTTTCTGAGTCCAGAGGCCCATCCGGGGATTCTCTGGGGTGTGCTGGCAGTCACACAGCGTAGCTGTCATGTTTAGTGTGATGAGGCCCTCAATTATAGGCAGAGTGTTTATCACTCTACCTAGACATATTGGTGGCCAGTGTGATTTCTTTTTGTTTTTGTTTTTTTGTTTTTTTGACAGAGTTTCGCTCTGTCACCCAGGCTGGAATGCAGTGGTGAGATCTCAGCTCACTGCAACCTCCATCTCCCAGGTTCAAGCGATTCTCCGGCCTCAGCCTTCTGAGTACCTGGAACTACAGGCGCCCGCCACCACACTCGGCTAATTCTTGTATTTTTAGTAGAGACGGGGTTTCACCATATTGGCCAGGCTGGTCTCGAACTCCTGACCTTGTGATCTGCCCACCTCGGCCTCCCAAAGTGCTGGGATTACAGGCGTGAGCCACCGCACCTGGCTATCTTTTTTTCTTCCTGTAGTTTAAAAGAAATACATTCACTTCTCACAGCAAGGCATACAAATTAGCCAAAAAACAATCTAAGTCATGAAGTTAAAAGTTCCCTCTGCCATGACAACTCACACTGTGGTGAGTGAGGCTTGTTTTCGGTCATCTAGTTCCCTTTGTTGCAAACCTTGCGCAGAGGTGGCTATGGAGGTCCACAGGGAAATGGGGAAGGATGGTGAGGGCAGTGATTAGGTGAGGGAGCAGCCTGCCTGTCTGACCCCTGATCCCTCCATTGTCCCACAGGAGCATCTTTCCTTTGTTGAAAATGGAAGGCAAATAAGGGCGACCCTAGGGGAAAACAATGAAGACAATCACACCAAAGCCCTTCGAGCCCTTTTCTCCACTCAGCAGAATAACCTGTAAGGCCTTATACCACGAAGGAAGTGCTAAAATCAGTCTCTGCTAGGCAATCAATGTGGGGAGATGGCTGGAGGAAGAGCAACAACAACACTCCCCGGGAATATGTGGTGGGGTAAAAAGTGCAGCACCTCAGCTAGCAACAGCTCAGCCGGCCGGTGGAATATTGTGTGGAGTCACTCACAGAAAGAGAGTCTTACAGTAAGACCTAGGGCTCCTTTGGGGGAGTGTAGGTCGGTGGGTTTCAATCCTGGGTATCTCCGTGTATAGCTGAGGAGAAGTGAGAAGTGAGAGTCTTCCTGTTGACCCCATTTCTGGGCTTCAGAACAGAGGAGGCCTTGGAGAGGGAAGTTTCCTCTGCTGGGAAAAGCTGGCCTGGGTGTGAGGAAGCCTTGGCTGGGGAGCTGTGAGTCTTTCCCGGGAAAGCTGGGGGAGGTGCCCATTGCTCCTTTATATTCGCATCCCAGGGCCAGCGTAGAGTCCCTTTCTTGGACAGACCAGAAGACCCATGGAAAAAGCCTCCCTCTATTCAGGCATGCCCTAACCCACCTGCTTCCACCTTCATTCTGGGGCCCCAACCTCCAGGATCAATAAGCTTTGGAAATGATCCAACCACAGAACAAGGGGGCACACCTCTGAGGCATGATCAAAACAAAACCAACCAAGCTTGGAAGCCACAAGACCCTCACACTGCTAAGAAATGGAAGGTCCTTCCCCAGCCTCAGGCCCCAACTCCTCCCACAACCACCAGCCAGTCATCTGCCCTCTCTCCTCTTTTCCTCTTCCCCAAGTCACATTTGCCATCCCTTATTTATATTCCTCATTCATAAGTTTCAGATTTGGGGTTTGCCTGGCTCTATCTCCTGTAACGCATCACGGAACCTGCGTAGGGGTGGAGAAGTGAATATAACTAAAATCATGTTTGTGTGGAACAGTGCCATGCGCTAGTTATTCACTTCATTTTTAAAGTATTGCAATTCTAAGGGCTCCTACATAGGATTCTAAAGGCTGTCATTGGAAACACAGTTTTTCAAAGGTTGCTTCTATACACTACATTTTAATTTTTTTAAAGTCATTTGTAAGTTTCCTTTTGGAAGACAAATTATAAACAAAGAACTGCCCCTATAAAGAAGTACACTGTGGGAAGGAAAAAGCCAACCAACCATGGAAGGACCATAAAAACCATCGTTCAACAAACACTGACAAACAACCCGCTTGTGTGATGCCCTGTGCCAGGTGCTGGGGATACAAAGACAAGACAGACAAGTTCCTGCCCTTGTAAAGCTTATGTTCTAGTAGGAGAAAGAGATAATAAGAAAGTAAACAAATACCATAATACATAGAAAGCAAAGCAGGCATCAAGATAGAGATGAAGAGGGTGAGAATGTGAAAAACTTATTTTAAACACGGTAGCCAGGAAAGGCCTCTCTGAAGAGGTGACATTTAAGTTCAGAAATGAAGGACCTGAAGGATACAGCTCAGCAGAACTGGGATAATTGTGTTCCAGCAAAGACTACAGCATGTGTAAAGGTCCTGGCGTGGGAAATAGCTTAGCAGTTTCAAGTTGCTGAACAAATACAATATAACTGGAACAGAATGAGCAAAGGTGGGAGAAGGTGTGAAATAGACTGGAAAGATAGGCAAGGTCACATTCGTGCAAGACCTTCCAGGCCATGGCAAAAAATTAGGATTTTGTTTTAAGTGCAACAGGAAACAGAAGTGAGATTATTTTGTTTATGCATTAAGATGTCCCTCTGTGGAGAATAGATTGGGTTGGCAAGACATGACTTATGGGGTAGTCCAGTGAGTTCTTACTGCTTTTTGATATCTTTAAAGGCTTGGGAAGGCTTTATAGAAGAATAAAAGTGGGATTGAAAGAGTAGGTGAGAAAGGATGTTAAAAATGGACACAAATACTCTTGAAATTACATTACAACTCACACACATTTTGCCCTCTTAGAATATTATTTGGTTCTTGTCAATATTCTCCTAGGCACGGCCATCCTTGTTAAATGTCATATCCCATAAAAGCATTTCCAGGTAGCTGATTCAGAGACTTGAAGTTTGCTGTGTTTAGGAAATATCCTAGGGATATCTTACACATTTTCATATCTGGACTTTACTGTGGTCATACCATGTAACACCTCCTCCTAGTGCATGTTACATCTTCTGGAACAGCAAGAATAAAAGAGACCAGTGCACTCTTGCAAGGTTCAGCAGGGCTCTCCCTAGAGCAGTACAGGTGTAGGACACTGAAAGGAAAGGGAAAGCCAGTGAGTGTTGGCCCAGCTGTATCACGGTTTGCATTCTACATGCTCTTCATAAAGTTGCTTCTGCTGGACAGAAGTTTAATAAAAACATGTTAGAATCTGTATTAGCATAGTACAATGGAGAGAAAGTTGAATTAAAATTTTGTTGTATTGCAGCTTTATAATACTGGATTTTTATTAGCTATTGCTTTGTTCTACTTTGAATATAAGAGCTGAGCATATGATATAGAAGGGAATCAGGTCAGAAAAGCCACAGCCAAATCAAACCCTTGGAAAGAAAATTAATATTCATGCAAAAGGAAAAGCACTTATTGTAGGCAGAAATACAACTGAACTCTTTGAAAGGCAGATGTGAAAAAGAATTTGAGAACTTTTCTCCTATGATGACCATGAATCACACTTAAGAACAGCCCATGCAATTTTTCTATTTATGAATGGATGTTACAGAGGAACAACCAGCAGACCAAAGTCCACTAGTGACAAGCAAATTTATATAATTGGCTTGCATTGACAATTTGATCCTTGACTTCAAGCAAAATTAATGTTGATAATCAAAAATTTGACATGGAAATGGAAAAGAAGCGCAAGGAGATATTATCATTTGGGTAAATTAAATAGTTCTGCCTTGATGTACTGTTACCTCTTAATGAAGAGAGGCAGCATCAGTTAAATGAAAATGACCACTTGCAAAGAATGAAAAAGGCAACGGGGTAAATTGATAAGCAGTCATTATGAGTATATTCACCGATGTCATTTCTACCTTTCGTCCTACCGATGTTTTACTATAATAACTGGAGAGGAGATAGGAATGCAAAGTAATACATGCTGTAGAGTAGTAGATTATTGCTTTTGCTACTCAGGTTACCACCCCTCAAATACCCCCACCCACTCAACTGCAGGACTGCTCAGCAGGTCTAGCAGGCCACAGGTGATTAGCAAATTCTGAAGGGCACAAAAAACAATATGAATGTAATAGAATTGTACTTTGTGCTACTCAGATCAGATGTGCTGTCACCTTAACTTACTATGAATGATGTGTTCAGGCTGTTTAATTTCCCAAACACAGGCTCAGACTTGTCTTCAAGCTGCATAGTGTGTTTCAATTTTATGTTCTTTACTGCAAAGGGAGGAGAGAAAGTCTCCTGATTTTAACAATAGCAAACATGGTCAGCTGCCCTCTCCTCTTGCCTCAACAAACCACAAAGGAACACATAAATCCCTCCTCAGATGTACTATGCTCATAAAGTCAAATTTTACTAGGAAAGCTAACAGAACAGTGATCATCCAAGGCAACCATCAAAAACCTTTGTCTCCATTATTTAGGAAAACCCAATAAGGCTGAAGGATCATTTTTTCCACCATGCGCAGCCCCCATCACACACATAGACACGTTCCACCACAAATGGGTATTACCTGAATATTTTATAAATTGCTACAAATCCTAATTTGATATTACAATCATTAGTCTTGTTAAACCTTTAAAGATTCAACCCTGAGAGACGGAAATTATATGGAAAATAATCTATTGTGTTCTCTTCTCGAAATCAGTGTGTGGCAAAGTGGCCAGCTGTTCCCTTCCATAGTGAGCAGTTGTTGCTAGGAAGTGGCTACCCAGCCAAGGAATCCATTTCTGAGCTCTCTGGCATCACACTGGAATGTGAGCCTAAGTGATGCAAGTCACTTCCAGGCTGAAGTGGAGAAAGAGCACGTGTGTCTCCCCTCCCCTTCACCCCCACCTGCCAGATGGAGACAAAGGGCTCTAGGGCTTTGGGGATTGGTGGAAGCCCAAGAGGAAAGAAGTCTGTGTCCCAAGTAACCATGAGAAAGGTCTACCTGCAGAACAGCCAACTTTGCATTTGGATAAAGAAAAGAAAATATTTTATTGTGTTAAGCAACTGGAATTTGGAAGTTTATCTATCAACCCCCTAATTAATAGATAATTTTGAAAATAGATAATAGATAAATTGGGGGGGCTATCTATAGCAACTAGTGTTAACCTAATTTAACTGAAACAGGGTGGAGGTGGCTATAGATGAGTAAATATAGTTTACTAGTTGATAGTTTTTGTTTCTCTTCTTAGTTCCTTGGTGTACTCAGTAAAGCTCAGATTATATCACCTAGAGCTCCAAGCTCTGGTGGAAGTTACATTCTGGGAAGTTACATACTGGGACTACTGTGAAAGAGAAAAATGTCTGCTTTGGAAGAACTGTCATTTTTAAGAGCAACCGTTCCAGCGTGGAACATGGTCATTTTCCTGCTAAAGACCACCATCCCTTTAGTAGGTAAATGGAAGCCATTGGGACTATCATCAAGAATCTAAAAGTAGAGAAGAGTGATGTCTGTAAAATGGCAAAATAGGAGTTTTCTACCATCATTTCCCCATGGATGGATTGATTTTGACAACCACCCATGGAAGACAGTACTATAGTGGGAGCCTGGGTGACCAGTGGATAAATTCCAGTACATTAGTAGAGTAAAAACTCCAAGAATAGATGCATTGAAGAGGGTAAGAGCAGTTTCCCTTTACCTGTGACACTTCTTCTGCAAGGTAGCACAACTCAGTGCCAAGAGAGAGCTCCTCAGCCCACGATTCCTCCCATGGGAAGAAGTGAGAGAATAGTGAGTGAGCGCCTGGCTCCACCAGCTGTGTGAGACGCTGCCCAAGAGGCCCACTTCTTTCTCACCCCACAGAAAATACTGAGGTAATTATCACAGCTGAGTGGTGTGGGAGGCTGCAAACAGGGAAGAGAGGCAAAGACTCACAGCCAGCAGGACTTGGAACTCAACAAAGGGCCATGGATCCCAATTACTGCTTCAGGGAGTCCATCAGAAACCCACCCATGAGCTGCTTGGGATGCCTCACTTGCAGACCACCCCAACTGGCCCGTGGGTACCCCCAATGCCCCACATGCATCACTAGCCCCTCCCCTGTAGCCTGTTCTCCATGTGTGTTCCTGGAGGCAGCAAGTGCAAGCCTCTGCAGATGGCATGTGCAGACAGCCCACCCAACTCCATGAGACTGGGAGAAAACACATAAATGTGAGCATTTTAGGGCACTGCTCTAGGGAAGACAAACAAGAGCCTCTCAGCGTCTGGTCTGGCTCTGCAGGATTGACAGAAGCCATACAATCTTAAGAATTCCCTCCAAAGAGGGAGCAAGAAGGGTGGAATGGGCACATCCATAGAAAAGGCCTGAGAGAGCCATCAAATACCCAGCTGAGCTGACTGTGATGGTGTTTCTCCCCTGAAGCCAGTCAGTGAAGACTGGAGGAGGTGACTATATCTCCAAATGCAAAGACAGTAACTCAAGACTTTGAGGAATATGAAAAGTCAAGGAAACATGTCACCACCCAAGAAACACTGTATTTTTCCAGTAACCAACCCCCCCAAAATGGAGCTCTACAAATTTCCTGAAAATTTAAAATAATTATTATGAAAAAGCACAGTGAGTCACAAAGAGAACACAGACAACTTAATCAAATCAGGAAAACAGCACATGAACCAAATGAGAAGTTCAACAAACAGAAATAAAAAACAAACAGAATGTAGGTCAGAAGATACAAAGTGGCAGATATGTAGGAAGAACGAGTCTAGAGATCTAATGAACACGTGAGGATTGTAGGTAATAAAACTGTACCAGATCCTGGATTCATGCTATTAATCAATGAATAGATTTTAGCTGCTCTTGCCATTAAAAAAGGGTAATTATGTGAGATGATGGATATTTAATTTGCTTCATTATGGTAACCTGTTTACTATATATGTACTCTATAGCATCGTATTGTATACAGGCATACTTTAGAGATAGGGTGGGTTCAGTTCCAGTTCGTTTCAATAAAGAAAACATCACAATAAAGTGGGTCACATGAACTTTTTGTTTCCCAGTGCATATAGAAGTTATGTTTACCCTCTGCTGTAGTCTATTAGGTGTGCAATAGCATTGTGTCTAAAAATAAAATAAGCCAGGTGCGGTAGCTCACGCCTGTAATCCCAGCACTTTGGGAGGCCAAGGTGGGCAGATTACGTGAGGTCAGGAGTTCGAGACCAGCCTAGCCAACATAGTGAAACCCTATCTCTACTAAAAATACAAAAATTTGCCAGGCGTGTTGGCAGGTGCCTGTAATCCCAGCTACTCAGAAGCCTGAGCCAGGAGAATCACTTGAACCCAGGAGGCAGGGGTTGCAGTGAGCTGAGATTGCGCCACTGAATTCCAGCCTGGGCAACAGAGTGAGACTCCATCTCAAAATAAAATAAAAAAATAAAATAAAATGGACATACCTTAATTTAAAAATACTTTCAAAGTTGGAAGCAATTATCTCAAGCCCTGTTGCTGTTTTATCAATTCAGCTTATGCAATATTGTAAATTCTTTGTTGTCATTAAAACAATGTTCATGGCATCTTCACCAGGAGTAGATTCCATTTAAAGAAATCAGTTTCTTTGATCATCCATGAGAAGCAACTCCTCATCTATTAAAATTGTATTATGAGATTGCAGCAATTCAGTTACATCCTTAGGCTCCACCTCTACTTCTAGTTCTCTTGCTACTTCTATCCCATCTTACACATACTTAACTCCACTGAAGTCTTAAACCCCTTAGAGTCCTCCACAGGGGATGGAATCAACTTCTTCCAAACTCCCATTAATTTTCATATTTTGACCTCCTTCTATTAAGGACAAATATTCTTAATGGCATCTAGATTGGTGAATCCTTTCCAGAAGATTTTCAACTTACTTTGCTCAGATTCATTAAAGGAATTATTATCTATGGTGGCCATAGCCTTTGAAACATATTTCTTAAATAATAAAACTTGAAAGTCGAAATTACTGCCTTATCCATAGGCTACAGAATGGATGTTGTGTTAGCAGGCATGGAACCAACATTAAACTCCTTGTACGTCTCCATCAGAGCTCTTGAGTGACCAGGTGCATTGTCAGTGGGCAGTAATATTTTGAAAGGAATCTTTTTTTCCAAGTGGTAAGTCTCAATAGTGGGCTTAAATATTCAGGAAATCATGCCATAAATAGATGTGCTGTCATTCAGGCTTTGTTGTCCCATTGACAGAGCACAGGTAGACTGGAGTTAGCATAATTCTTATAGGCCCTAGGACTTTCAAAATAGTAAATAGTTTTGGCTTCAACTTAAAGTCATCAGCTGCATTAGCCCCTAACAAGAGAGTCAGCCTGTCTTTTGAAGTTCTGAAACCAGGCTTTGATTTTTTCTCTCTAGCTATGAAAGTTCTAGATGGCATCTTCTTCCAACAGAAGACTGTTTTGTCTCTGTGGAAAATATATTGTTTGGTATAGCCACCTTCATTAATTACCTTAGCTATGTCTTCTGGATAACTTGTTGCGGCTTCTACATCAGCACTTGCTACTACACCTTTTTAAAAGTACACTTGCTACTGCACTTTTATGTAATGGAGATTGCTTCTTTCTTTAAACCTCATGAAGCAACAACAACTGCTAGCTTCAAATTTTTCTTCTGCACCTTCTTTGCTTCTCTCATTCTTCCTAGAATTGAAGAGGGTTAGGGCCTTTCTCTGGATTAGGCTTTGACTTAAGAAAATGTTGTGGCTGCTTTGATCTTTTATTCAGACAACCAAAACTTTCTCCGTATTAGCAATAAGGCTGTTTTGCTTTCTTATCATTTATGTGTTCACTGGAATAGCACTGTTAATTCCTTCAAGAACTTTTTCTTTGTATTCACAATTTGGCTAAATGTTTGGTGCAAGAGGCGGAGCTTTTGATCTATCTTGGCTTTCAATATGCCCTCCTTACTAAGCTTTTAATTTAAAGTGAGAAATATGTGATTCTTCATTTCACTCAAACAATTAGAGGCCATTGTAGGGGTATTAATTGGCCTGATTTCAATATTGTTGTGTCTTAGGGAAGTGGGAGGCCCAAGGAGAGGAGAGAAATGGGGAAATGGCTGGTTGGCAAAGCAGTCAAATTGTATTAATTAAGTTTGCTGTCTTATATGAGTGTGGTTTGTGGTGTCTCAAAACAATTACAATAATAACATCAAACATCACTAATTGCAGATTACCATAACAGACACAATAATAATGAAAACTTAAAATATTGTGAGAATTATCAAAATGTGACACAGAGACAAGAAGTGAATACATGCTGTTGGAAAAATGGCAGCAATAGATTTGCTTGATGCAAGGTTGCCACAAACTTTCAATTTGTGAGAAAAAGGCAATTATCTGTGAAGCACAATAGAGCAAAATGCAATAAAACAAGGTGTTCCTGTACCTTAAGCAAGCACAATAAAATTTATTTAAAAAATTCTGGAGCTGAAGAATGTAATAAATGAAATAAAAAATGCAATGGAGAACATTAACAGCTAACTTGATCAAGCAAAAGAAAGAATCTATGAACTCAAAGCAGATCATTTGAAACTATCCAGTCAGAGGAGAAAGAAGAAAAAAATGAATGAAAAGAAATGAGGAAAGGCCATGGGATTTGTGGAACACTATCAAGAGAACTAATATACATATACAGACTATGGTACTACCAGAAGGAAAAGAGAGAGAAAGTACGAGAAGAGAGAAATAAGTGGAAAACTTATTTAAAGAACGAAAACACCCCAAACCTGGAGAGAGATATGGACAGCCAAGTGCATGAAGATCAAAAATTCCCAAAGAGATTCAACCCATAGGTGACTTTTCCGTTGTTGGGTGAAGTATTAGAGCTCCAGCAATGGAAAGTGGTCAGCAGGATAGTAAGAATAATTTACCAACAACAGTATAGATTTGAAAAGTAGTTTTATTAGATAGAACACTGGAGGAGAGTGCAGTGGGGCACCTCAACAAGAGAAGACTGAGTGCATTGTGGTGGATTTTTCCTTAGGGGTATTTATGGACCTTAAAGCAGAAGCTTTAAGGGAAATTTGGACCATATTAGCCATGTAGGTTATGATAAATGATTACATTCGTAGACATTTTGGTGCCTTGATGTCAGCAAGGGTTGCACAATGAGTTTTAACATGCATGCATTCTGGAGATGTATAAAATTTCTAGTTACTTATAAATTTAGGGGAAAGAAGACTGGTACCAGATGCCAGCTTTAGATAATAGGAAAATCTAATTACTTCTAAATTCCTCAGATAAGTTTTGCCTCTGAATGGTCAACAAGTGATCTTTACTTTCTTCAACCATGACACATTAAATCAAACTGTCACAGTAGATAGCTAGTTAGACATGAGCAGAACAGGAGAGGGCTCCCCACCCCACCCCACACCCCCCACCACACAAACACAGCAGGAATGTCAGGCAACTGTCAGAGAGATGGGCTTAACTGTCTCTCTTAAATAATAATTGGCCACAACCAATGCCAGGGAAAAATAGTCTCTCAAAAAACCAAAACTCCTGAAACTGGTTATCAGCAGCTTCCTGATAAGATTTCAGGAGATGGGTAAGTGGGCTCAAGAGTGCGCATTAAGAGTCTAAATGGCAGAGTTTAACTGGTATACGACCTTCTAGGGATATTTGACTGGTAAGGGAAGGATGCCTCAAGTGAGCACGTGTACAGTCCAGTACACACACTGTGCATGCTCCCCTCCCAAGCGTCAGCAGGCCACTGCACATGCAGACAGCCCACCCCAAGGGAAGGATCAGGAGAGAAGGAACATAATACCCCAGAAGCATACCAACATATAAAAACCCCAAGTCAAAATGTCAAGCTGCACATCTGATCTGTCAAGTCACCTGCTTGGCCCTCTTCTAAGTGTACTTTACCTCTTTTCATTCCTGCTCTAAAGCCTTTTAACAGACTTTCACTACTGCTCTAGAACTTGCCTCTGTCTCTCCTTCTGCCTTATACCCCTGAGTTGAATTCTTTCTTTTGAGAAGGCAAGAATTGAGACTGCTGCAGATCTGTATGGATTTGCTGTTGGTAACATACTTTGGTGCCATGACTCAAATACATTATGCTGTTAACATACTTTCCACTACGTTCCACTGCTAACATACTTTGGTACTGCATGACTCAGATATGTTCCCTAGTTGTAAGAGACTTCTACACCTTGCCTTCTTCAGCTGAAGGCATTCAACCTCTTTACATGGTTTTGTTCTCGCCTTTTACTCTCCTGCTTACAAACCAACCCCCAGAATGATTCCTCTCAGCCACAAGTGTCTGTGCTCCTCCTGGCTGATCTCTCAGCTCACCCTGGCAGGTGGCTTGTGGTGGAGGGAAAGACCTTGAAGCCCACATCAAGTAGAACTGAGCACTAATGGCGCTCCTAAACAGGGAGCTCATGAGAATGGTAGGACTAAAGCCTAAACCCATGCAATGCTTGGGGTTTCTTCTGCTTTTTCAACTAAAATTACCTCTTTCCCAAAAAACCCTATGCTGCCTATTCTCCTGTTTTCTCTGTGTGTTTTCTGAAATGGCCTTGCACACCTGCCAGACTGTCTGCCTCGGGGGCAAGTCCGCCTCTTTGTTTTCACTTTTGCATGCCACATGACTTCTTAAACACATACTCCCTGTAATTAATGTTCTTGCAGGCTGCATTTGCATGGCAACAAAGACATGGGCTTCCTTGCAGGTATCCCCTGAGATTTATACTTGTTTTTACCCTACCAACTTGGATGACTTCCAACCCTTCCCCTGTCTTTTGGCACATTGTGGGGACAGACAAACTAATTGGAACCCTGGCTCTGCCAGCAACTTATGACTTGCCATATGCTTTTTGTTCCTGTTACGCTCTAGGGGCAAGTTTTTCAGTGGCTTTTGAGGCAGTTTGTCCACCTGCATAGGGCCTCACTCTGTGGCCCTTTAAAAGTCCCACATACTTGCCTTTTTTTGAGTTAGAATCCCTCGGGAAGGAGGCAAAGTTCTTCCCTTGCCATTTGTGAGTTCTTACTCCAAGCCCCAAGCCCCACGTTCTCTGGAGGTTACTACTTTATGTCAAGAGGGCAAATAAACGTTTCCCTCTAGAATCCAAGGGTTGCTGTTTTTGTGAGCATATGAAGGCTTCCCAAGAGTATTCCTCTCACATCCTCCCACTTCTTCCTGTAGCCTCCATTTCTCTAATCAGTTCCATGCTCTTCTCTACATGCATCAAGACCTTCAATGTCATATTCAAAGGAAGGGAAGTCCAGCCCCCTTGAGGCAGTTAGCTGAAAAGCAGGCCTCTTTTCTACTTAAAAAGCATGTAAAATGGGAATCTAAGAAAAGATAATGATTTTGTTGCTAAAATGCTCCAAGTGAGAGTCACTATGAGGTCATGGAGACAAGGATATAGGCCAGCCCAAGACCGTAGGCACAAGAGACCCATAGGACAGAGATAAAGCTTGGTCCCAGACTAACAGATTAGCATTAGAACAGAGACGAAGGCAAGGTTAGGAGTACATGATAAGACTGGTTCATTCTGGAACCCCAAGGATAAACAAGGAGACCACTGTTCACTTCAGCATCTCCTCTGTTCTCAAGTGCACACTTGTGATGAGATGGGACCAAGGCAAAGGGTACATGGTAAGACTGGTTCATTCTGGAACCCTAAGGACGAATGGGGGATGCCTTATACGGGATAACAGGAAAGTAAAATGGGACACTTTGTTTTTACTTTTTTCTCCTCTGTTCTCTCTTCACAGACAGGTAATCTTGTCTCAATATCACAGGAACTGCCCCTTGGCTGTATCTCCCAAAATGGAAAAATTCCCCCAAACCTTAAAACAAGAAACCAGTTTTCCTTCATAATACTATTTGGCTTAAAAATGAAAGGGGAGGAAATAACAAAAGTCAGCCTTGGAACCTAGTGCCCCTGTGAAGGAGGTCCTCAGATTAGCCTCTTCAGTCTTTCATAACTGAGAGCAGAGTAAGGAGGACAGAGCCAAGAAAAAGGAGAAACAAAGGGAAAGGAGGTATTGGCTGCTCTGCAAGCCCACTAGCCCCCTCCAGGTTGCCCTAAGGACACTTCTCCAGGTAACTACCTTTGGTGCAGGAAGCCAGGGCACTGGAAGGCACTGCCCCCGTGGGATAAAAGCTATGTGCATGGCTTGCCCCTTTTGCCAGAAGGTCAGCCTCTGGAAATGAGACTGCTCTGAGAGCCAAACCACCCATGGGACAGAATCCCAACTCCTAATGGCCTTGAGCTGAAGGGGCTGTCTGCTCTGACTGTCTTCCAAATCAGACACTGTCATCAACAGGACAAAGTTGAGGGCAACTTTGGAGGTGGCAAGTAAAATTATACATTTCCCTTTTGGGTTCAAGAGCTGCTTACTCTATGCTAATCTCCTTCTCTGAGCAACTTTCCTCCAAATCCTGTCAGGTAATGGGGGAAATGGCACCCCCTCCCTCCAAAAGAAAAAATTCACATCCCTTTATGTTACTTAAGGGACCAGTCCCTGGTGATGTCTAAATACCCAACACCTCTTTAGGGCAAAAATATATTTTTTTTCCAAGATGGGTGCTTGCTTAATATTTATCTGACCTCTGAATTCATCTTTCTTTTATTTTTAAATTTTTTTTGAGATGGAGTTTCACTCTTGTTGCCCAGGCTTGAGTGCAATGGTATGATCTCAGCTCATCGCAATCTCCACCTCCCAGGTTCAAGCGATTCTCCTGCCTCAGCCTCCCTAGTAGCTGGGATTACAGGCATGTGCCACCATGCTCAGCTAATTTTGTATTTTTAATAGAGATGGGGTTTCTCCATGTTGGTCAGGCTGGTCTCGAACTCCCGACCTCAGGTGATCTGCCCGCCTTGGCCTCCCAAAGTGCTGGGATTACAGGCATGAGCCACCACTCCCGGCCTGAATTCATCTTTCTAATAGCTCTATTTCTCCTAAGAAAGCTATCTAAATCTTTAACCAATAACTGCATCCTGGACAGTCCTACCCAATGATATAGAAATAACCCACACTTATTCAGACAAGCACTAGCAAAAATCTAACTGAGCAATCTCTTGAGGTGGGATAACTTCTCCAGTGCAGTATGTAAATAACCTCCTCATTTGTTCCCCCTTTACAGAACTTGCAAAACAACATGCAGTACAAATCTTTACTTTCTAATGAAAGGAAAATGATTTTTGTTGAATTCAAAGGTTCTAAAGGCACAGAAGGTTATAAAGAAGAGATTTTATATAAAAAAGCATCTTTTATATTAAAAAGTGTCTTGTATGGGCCAGGCGTGGTGGCTTAACGCCTGTAATCCCAGCACTTTGGGAGGCCGAGGCGGGTGGATCACGAGGTCAGGAGATCGAGACCATCCTGGCTAACACAGTGAAATCCCATCCCTACTAAAAAATACAGAAAGTTAGTTGGGCATGGTGGCAGGTGCCTTGTAGTCCCAGCTACTCAGGAGGCTGAGGCAGGAGGATGGCATGAACCCGGGAGGTGAAGCTTGCAGTGAGCTGAGATTGCACCACTGCACTCCAGCCTGGGTGACAGAGCAAGACTCTGTCTAAAAAAAAGAAAAACAGGAAGAAAAGAATCTGTTTTCTTTTATAACAGGACACACTTGGAGAAACTGGTTATTTCACCAAGGCTTTGACATTGGCATGCTTTTCTTTAAGGAATCAAAATGGAATTATGAAGCCAATAAAAGTTCCTTCGGAAAACTGCCCTCATACCTTGGCTGCACAGTCCCTGTAAAGGGCTCCTGGCTCGTGGTGAGTAAAGAATGTCACTTTATAACAGGCCTAGAAGCCCCAAGTTATCTTGAGAACATAAGAAGAGAGAACTTTACCCAAGTCATACAGGTATTTGATGGTGCCAACCTAAGGCTTTAAAAAAGTCTTATCTGAAATTCCTTATGGAAAACAGTTTCATTAAAGCCAATTTTAAAAAGACTCTATATGGCACATAATTATTCTCACTGTGCTTTATGCAAATACCCATGCCAAGTATAATAAGACTAAAGTTTATTTTGTGAACAAGTCAGTTCTATCATGATTTGTCTTTAATAAAACTGAGGACCGGAGAGAAAAAAATTATGTTTCAAAAACTATGGTACACCTATTATTAGATTCTAGTCTCATCATTTTTTGAGTTTTTGTCTGCAATTTAGATTAACCCTGCTTATTCCTGTGAACCAACCAGTGATCTCTGGCTGCAGGTCAGAAGACACAAGATGGATGGGTAATGTAAAAATCTGGATCAATATTCTAATTCTGGGCACATATTGGAATCAGCTAGCAACTCCAAGAACCCAATGGAATCAGCTAGCAACCCCATGCACCCAAGTCTTAGCAGGCATAACTATAGCCACCAGCTACCTGAGCATATTGGCAGTCTCAGAATTTTTTGGAGCTATCATCACCCCCTTATTTTGGCTTAGCATTCTTCTAATTCTAATAATCCTATTTCTCGCCTCTCACCTTCAGGCCATCAAGTTCCAAATGATCATCAGTGAGGGATACTGTCCTCTCAATATTCAAGAGCCACCCTTCTACAGAGGACCCCTAGACTGCTCTTTAGTGGGACATGACAGAGGCAAAATCCTGTCCCTCTCTCTTGGACCTGGTTGGATACTGCTTTCACCAACCCATGGAACCAGCTCTGCCCTGACAGCTAGCAAGAGGCCAAGACCTGCAGAACAATCACTACCACTCCTCTCTGTCAGCAGGAATCAGTTACAAAAGACTGACCTTCATCCACTTTCCCCAAAGAATTGGGGTACTGGACTCTTGAGGGGGGAAATGTTACAGGAGGTAGTTAGTCAGGCATGAGCAGGACAAGAGATGGCCTAGCCTCCAACCTTGCCACACACACACAACAGGAATGTCAGGCAACCATCAGGCTATGGTCAGGTGATTGCTAACTGTCTCTCTAAAATAATAATTGGTCACAGCAGATGCCAAGGAAAGGCAGTCTCCCAATAAATAGAAACTCTTGAAACTGGTGATCAGCAGCATCCCAACAAGATCTCAGGAGTCTGGTGAACGAGCTCAAGCTTACACATTAAGAGGCAAAATTATGGAGTTAACTAGTACATGGCCTTCTAAAGACATTTGTCTGGTAAGGGAAGAATGCCTCAAATAAGCATGTGTACAGCTCCAGTAAACACACTGCATGCTCTCCTCTCAAGTGTTAGCAGGCCACTGCACATGCAGACAGCCCACCTCAAGGGAAGAAACAGGGGAGAAGGGATGCAAGGCCTTGGAAGCATGCTAACGTATGAAACCCCAAGCTAAAGGTCAAACTGCACACTTAATCTCTCAAGTTGCCCGCTTTAGCCTCTTCCAAGGTGATCTCTCAAGTCACCTGCTTCACCCTCTTCCAAGTGTGCTTTACCTTCTCTCGTTCCTGCTCTAAAGCTTTTAAATAAACTTTTACTCCTGCTCTGAAACTTGCCTTGGTCTCTCCTTCTGCTTATGCCCTTCAGTCAAATTCTTTCTTCTGAGGAGGCAAGAATTGCGATTGCTGCAGACCTGTATGGATTTGCCATCAGTAACAAAACTTTCAAAAATCAAAGGCAAAGAGAATATTGAAAGCAGCAAGAAAAAACATTTGTCCTAATTTCAAATTATATTAGAAAACTGTAGCAATCAAAAGAGCATGGCGCTGGCATAAAAACAGATACATAGACCAATAAAAAAGAATAGAGAACCCAGAAATAAACCCATGCATATACAGTTAGCTAATCTTCAGCAAAAGCACCAAGAATACACAATAGGGAAATAATAGTGAAAGAAACTAAAATACTTTATCCAAAAATATATTTCTTTGACATATTTTTAAATGGCTGCTACTTGGCCACAGACAGAAGTGGCCTTGTGAAGCTATTCTAAGTGGGGGAAATTTGCATCTGTAGAGAATCTCCATCAATGAAGTCATGCTCCCTCCCCTCTCTATGCCTTCCCCCAGATCCAGGAGAGGTTGAGAGTTTGACACCTTTATTATTTATTTATTTAAAACTTTTTCCTCCAACTCTGGCAGATGAACCGACACCTTTAAAAATCTGAAAAGAGGCCGGGCGCGGTGGCTCAAGCCTGTAATCCCAGCACTTTGGGAGGCCGAGACGGGCGGATCACGAGGTCAGGAGATCGAAACCATCCTGGCTAACACGGTGAAACCCCGTCTCTACTAAAAATACAAAAAAAACTAGCCGGGCGAGGTGGCGGCGCCTGTAGTCCCAGCTACTCGGGAGGCTGAGGCAGGAGAATGGCGTGAACCCGGGAGGCGGAGCTTGCAGTGAGCTGAGATCTGGCCACTGCGCTCCAGTCTGGGTGACAGAGCGAGACTCCGTCTCAAAAAAAAAAAAAAAAAAAAAAATCTGAAAAGAAACATTTACCGTCTATTCTCTCTGAGGGAGGCTTCATCAACATAAAAAAGCCACCTTTGCCAGTCAAGCCTCCTCATTTCTCTCTCTCTAAACCTGCCTTGCCATTAAGCCTGATTTACCTGTTTCTGGACATTCTCTGAGTCTGCATTCTTTACTGTGGCCCCAAGATAACATACACATTTCTGTAACTCATTGGGAAGTCGGGCTTTTATTCTGAAGGCTCCCCTGGATGTATGTTAAATAAATGTTTATGCCTTTTCTCCTATTAATCAATCTGCCTCATGTCAGTGATTTTTACCAAAGCTTTAGGGAGCCAAGAGCCTATAGCTCCCACAGTAGTCTCATCAATAATTGGCCTGAGAAAACCGGATATCGACATATAAAAGAAAGAAATTGTACTCTTATCTTACACTATACACAAAAATCAACTCAAATAGGTTAAAGAGTTAAATATAAGACCTGAAAACAAGAAACTCCTAGACAACACAGGGAGAAAGCTTTCTGACATTGGTCTTGGTAGTGAATTTTGGATATAATATCAATAGCAAAGTCTACTAAAGCAAAATAAACGGAACTATATTAAAACTTTCTGCACAGGGAAGGAAACTATCAATGAAATAAAAACTGACAGAATAAGGGGAAATATTTGCAAACCATCTCTCAGATAAGGAGTTAATATCCAAAATATATAATGAACTTGTAAACCAAAAATAAAATTCTATGTGCCCCCAACTGACTGGTGGATCTTCCCCTCAGCCAAGGGCATTTCATATTATCCTGAAAAACTAGCTCAGGATCTGATGGAAACTGGGTGTCAGACATGCCTCACAAACATCAACAGAGAGAGCTTAAGACTGATAGAACAGACTCTTTAAATCTGATAAGAAACACAGTCTATTCTCTCTGAAATCTACCTGTAGGCTTCATTTGCATGATAAAACCTTGGTCTCCAGATCCCTTTATCAAAACCCAGACATTCCTTTCTAATCTATTCCAGGTCTTTAGATAAAATCTCTTTCAACCAATTGCTAATCAGAAAATCTTTAAATCTGCCTCTGACCTGGTAGGCCCTGCTTTGAGTTGTCCTGCCTTTCTGGATTGAACCAATGTACATCTTACATGTATTGACCGATGTCTCGTGTCTCCCTAACATGTATGAAAGCAAGCTCTACCCTAACCTTGGGCGTATGTTGTCAGGACATCCAGAGGCTGTTCACAGATGTATCCTTAACCTTGGCAAAATAGACTTTCTAAATTGATTGAGACCTGTCTCAGATACTTTCGGTATACAAACTCATACAACTAAATAGCAGAAAAAAAACTGATTTAAAAATGGGAAAATGACTTGAAGAGACATTTTTCCAAATAGCACATACAAATGGCCAAAAAGTATATAACAATGTTCTCAACCTCACTAAATTCAGGGAAATGCAAATCAAAACCACAAGTAGATATCACTTCTACCTGTTAGAATGGCTATTATCAAAAAGTTAAAAAATAAGTGTTGTCAAAGATGTGTGAAAAGGAAACCTTTATCCACTGTTGATGGAAATGTTAATTGGGAGGTTCTCAGAAAAAGTTTAAAATAGAATTACTGTATGATCCAACAATCCTACTGTTACATATCCAAAGGAAATAAAATCACGACCTTGAAGAGCTACCTGCACTCCCGTGTTCATTACAGCATTATTCACAAGAGGAAAGATCTAGAAACAACTTATGTGTCTGTCAACAATGAATGGATAAAGAAAGTGTGGTATATACATACAATGGAAAATTATTCAGCTTTAAAGAGAAGGACATCTTGGTCTATGTGACAACATGAATGTACCTGGAGGACATTATGCTAAGTGAAATTACTCAGCCACAGAAAGACAAAAACTGCATAATTTCACTCATATGTGTAATCTGAAAAGTCAAAGTTATAGAAGCATAGTAGAACAGTGGTTACCAGGAGGTGTAAGGTAAGATAAATGGGGAATTTTTGGTCAAAGGGTGCAAACTTTCAGTCATAAGATGAATACTTATGGAGACCTTATGTACACTATGGTGACTATGGTTAGTTACAATGTATACTTAAAATTTGCTAAGAGAGCCGGGCATGGTGGCTTATGCTTGTAATCCCACCACTCTGGGAGGCCGAGTTGGGCAGATCACGAGGTCAGGAGTTTGAGACCAGCATAGCCAACATGGCGAAATCCCGTCTCTACTAAAAATACAAAAATTAGTCAGGCATAGGGGCAGGCTCCTGTAATCCCAGCTACTTGGGAGTCTGAGGCACGAGAATCACTTGAACCTGGGAGGCAAAGGTTGCAGTGAACCGAGATCGCACCACTGCACTCCAGCCTGGGTAACAGAGTGAGACCCTGTCTTAAAAAAAAAAAAATTGCTAAGAGAGTAGGTCTGTTTTTGTTTGTTTGGTTGGTTGGTTGGTTTTGTTTTGTTTTTTTAAGACATAGTCTTGCTCTGTCACCCAGGCTGGAGTGCAATGGCACTATCTCAGCTCACTGCAAGCTCTGCCTCCTGGGTTCAAGCGATTCTCCTGCCTCAGCCTCCTGAGTAGCTGGGATTACAGGCATGCGCCACCACACGCAGCTAATATTGTTTTTCTGGTTTTAGTAGACACGGGTTTCACCATGTTGGCCAGGCTGGTCTCGAACTTGTGACCTCAAGTGATCCACCCACCTCAGCCTCCCAAAGTACTGGGATTACAGGTGTGAGCCACAACTCACAGTTTCATTCCTTTTCATGACTGTGTAGTATTCCATGGTGTATACATACCACATTTTCTTTACAGTATTTATTTGTCAATCATATCTCAGTGAAGTCAGAGAAAAAAAAGAACCTGAAAGAAACACAGCAACCCTGGCAAAAGGGCTGGGCCCAGAAACTTCTCATGTTGCACTTACCTTTGACATCTGTAGTCTCTTGGGTACCAGCCCAGCAGAGAAGATGACAGGCAGAACTGTTTGGCAATGACATCCTAAGAAAAGCAAGTAGAAGAAACAAGTTACAAATTTATGGATTTATAAATCACATGAAGCCTATGGACTTACAGGAATTTCCATTTATCTTTTTTTAAAACTTTCATTTTAGGTTTGGGGGTACATGTGAAGGTTATTTAGATAAACTTGTGTAATGGGGGTTTGTTGTACAGATTACTTCATCACCCAGGTATTAGGTCTAATACCCGATAGCAATTTTTTTCTGCTCCTCTCCTTCCTCCCACCCTCCACCATCTGGTAGACCCCAGTGTCTGTAGTTTCATTCTTTTTTTGAGACAGAGTCTCACTCTGTCACCATGCTGGAGTGCAGCGACATGATCTTGGTTCACTGCAACCTCCACCTCCCAGGTTCAAGTGATTCTCCTGCCTCAGCCTCCTGAGTAGCTAGGACTACAGGCGCACACCATCAAGCCCAGCTAATTTTTGTATTTTTAGTAGAGACAGGGTTTCACCATGTTGGCCAGGATGATCCCGATCTCTTCACCTTGTGATTTGCCCACCTCAATCTCCCAAAGTGCTGGGATTACAGGTGTGAGCCACTGTGCCCGGCCACATTGTTCCCTTCTTTGTGTCCATGTGTTCTCATCATTAAACTCTCACTTATAAATAAGAACATGCCATATTTAGTTTTCTGTTCCTGCATTAGTTTGCTAAGGATAATGGCCACCAGCTCCATCCATGTTTCTGCAAAAGACATGATCTTGTTCTTTATTGTGACTGCATAGTATTTCATGATGTATACGTACCACATTTTCTTTTTACAACCTGTCATCGATGGGCATTTAGGTTGATTCTATGTCTTTTCTATTGTGAATAATGCTGCAGTGAACATTCGCATGCATGTGTTGTTATGTTCTAGAAAGATTTCATGACGCAGACACCAAAAGCAATCACAACAAAAGCCAAAGTTGACAAAGGGGATCTGGTTAAACTTAAGAGCTTCTGCACAGCAAAGGAAACTATTAACAGAGTAAACAGACAGCCTACAGAAGAGGAGAAAATATTTGCAGACTATGCATCTGACAAAGGTCTAATATCCAGCATCTAAAGGGACTTATACAAATTTGCAAGAAAAAAACAAACAATCTCATTAAAAAGTGGGCAAGGAACATAAACAGACACTTTTGAAAAGAAGACATGTGGCCAAAAATCATATGAAAAAAACTCATTATCACTGATCATTAGAGAAATGCAAATAAAAACCACAATGAGATACCATCTTATACCAATCAGAATGGCTGTTACTAAAAAGTTAAAAATAACAGATGCTGGCAAGGTTGCAGAGAAAAGAGAACACTTGTACACTGTTAGTAGGAGGGTAAATTAGTTCAACAATTGTGGAAAACAGTATGACATTTCCTCAAAAAGCTAAAAACAGAACTACCATTCTACCCAGTGATCCCATTACTGGGTATTTACTCAGAGGAATATAAATTATTCATCTTTTTATTTGGTTTCTTAAACATTTGTTTGTTCTCTTCCACTCTTTCCATGCTCCCAACTGTAATCCCACAATGCCATTAAATAAACTACAGTTGGACTTTCTTATCGTCTTTAGTGATTTGTTTGTTCTCTAATTTGTCATAAAAGGGTAACATTTTCAACTTCTGTGCATGAAAAACTCAAACATTACGTTCATAATTATTTCAAAGGGATTTATGAGTGTTTCTCTAGGGAGCTGTTTTCGAAATAAGATAAGTGCTATGAATGGGATAAGAAAGATTACAGTAATTATGTTGGTTTCTGAAAAAACTAAAAACTTAATATCAGCGGAGTAACTTGGGGACTCACAGATGCAGTGTGCATCCTTTGAAACACATCTGTATCCCAGTTTCCTTGAATCCAAGTATGACACTCTAAGCAAGCAGGGACTGAGTGGGAAGCACAGGTTATTTTGTATGGAATGAACAAAGTCATCAATTTCTAGAATTTAACACATGGTAGTAATTATTTTAGGGTCTCTGATTGAAGGAGGAGGGTCCTCATGCTTCAGGAACCTGTAACTCTGTGACGCAGGGGTAGAGTGGAATTGATATCAGCCTAACAAGCCCTAAAATATTCCTATACATGTATTCAGCACACAAACCAGCCCTAATCATTCCTGAGACAGGGGTTGGTGGCCTACTCTGCATCTTTCTTCTCCTAACCAACAGCAGCAGTTGAATCACCTGGGGGTATGAATTTAAAAGTGTAGATTTTTAAGCTAAATCCCCAGTAATTATTGTTCAGTAGATTTGGGGCAGATGGTCTGATACAGGTGGTCATTGGGCCAATTTCCCGACTTCTACAGGAACCACTTCATTGCTTCTCTTAATATATTTTATCACTAAAAACTATAGTTTGGTTTGGGCTGGGTTTTTTTGAATTTTATATAAGCAGAATTATACAGCATGTCACCTGGTTCAAAATGCCCAACATTATGTTTGTGAGATTACTGAGTGGAACCATAGTTTTTCTTATTCATTACTATACCGTATTCCATTGTATGACTACACCACAGTTGACTCTTCTGTCAATGAATAGTCCTTATTCTACATTTTGCTTGTTTTAGTTTTTTTGGCTATTATGAAAAGTACTGCTAAGAACATTATTGTACATGTCTCTCAACATACATGTGAAAGCGCATTTCAGTTGGAGTAGAATTGCTATGTCTACAATATCCGTAGAATCAACTGTAGAAGGTAAAACTAAACTTTTCTAAAGCGCGATATCAACGTACATTCCCATCAGCTGTATATGAGAGATCTTATTGTTAGGCATCCTTATCAACACTTAGTAGGCTTTTTTTTAAGACTCAAAGGGTACATGTGCAAGTATGTTACATGAGTATATTGTGTGATGCTGAAGTTTAGGCTTATATTGAACCTGTCACTCAAATAGTGAACTTAGTACCCAATAAGTAGTTTTTCAACCCTTGCTCCTTTCCCTCTCTGTCCTCAGTGTCTACTGTTCCATTTTTATGTCCATGTGTATCCACTGTTTAGCTCCCACTTATAAGTGAGAACATGCTGTGTTTGATTTTCTGTTTCTGCATTAATTTACTTACCAGCTGCATCCATGTTGCTGCAAGGGGCATTATTTTATTCTTTTTCATGGCTGTGTAGTATTCCATAGTGTATACATACCACATTTTCTTTATCCAATCCACCATTGATGAGCACCTAAGTTGATTCCAAGTCATTGCTATGGTGAATAGTGCTGCAATGAACATATGAGCACATGTGTCTTTTTGCTGAAATGATTTACTTTCCTTGGGATATATACCCAGTAATGGGATTTGCTGGGTCAATGGTAGTTCTATATTCAGTTCTTTGAGAAACCTCCAAACCACTTTCCACAGGAGCTGAACTAATTTGCATTTCCACTAACAGTGTTTAAATGCTCCCTTTTCTCTCCAACCTCATCAACATCTGTTATTTTTTGACTTTTTATTAACAGCCATTCTGCTTGGTGTGAGATGGTATCTCATTGTGGTTTTGGTTTGTATTTCTCTGATGATTAGTGATGCTGAGCATTTTTTCAGGTTTGTTGGCCACTTGTGTCTTCTCTTGAGAAGTGTCTATTCATGTCCTTTGTGCAATTTTTTTTTGAGACAAGGTCTCACTCTGTCACCCAGGCTGGAGTGCAGCGGCATGATCATAGCTCGCTGCAGCCTCGAACTACCAGGCTCAACCTATACTCCCACCTCAGCCTCCTGAATAGCTAGGACCATAGGCACATGCCACCACACCTGGCTAATTCTTTTTTAGGGGGGTTTGGGAGGAGATGGGGTCTCCCTATGTTCCCAGGCTGGTCTCAGATTCCTGGGACGAGCAATCCTCTTCCTGCCTCAGCCTTTCAAAGTGCTGGGATTACAGGCGTGAGCTACTCACCTGGCCCTTTGCATACTTTTTGATGGGTTTGTTGGTTTTTACTTGTTGATTTAAGTTCTTTATGGATTCTGGATAGTAGTCCTTTGTTGGATGCATAGATTAAAAATATTTTCTCTCATTCTGTGAGTTGTCTCTTTACTCAACTGATAGTTTCTTTTGCTATGCAGAAGCTCTGTTGTTTAATTAGGTCCCAATTGTCAGTTTTTGTTTCTGTTGTGTTTGCTTTTGAGGACTTAGTCATGAATTCTTTGCCTATGGCAATGTCCAGAAGAGTGTTACCTAGGTGTTTTCTTCTAGGATTATTATTATTATTATTACAATTATTTAATTTATTTATTTATTTATTATTTATTTATTTATTTTTTGGAGACGGAGCTCTGGTTGCCGGGTTTGGAGTGCAGTGGCTCGATCTTTGGCTTCTGCAAACTCCGCCTCCCGGGTTCACGCCATTCACCCGCCTCAGCCTCCCAAGTAGCTGGGACTACAAGGCGCCCGCGCACCATGCCTGGAATATTTTTGTATTTTAGTAGATATCGGGTTTTCATCAATGTTAGCAGGATGGTCTCATCTCCTGCCTCGTGATCTGCCCTCCTCGCCTCACAAAGTGCTGGGATACAGGGTGAGCCACCAGCCTTGGCTTATTTGTTTGTTTTGTTTATTTATTATTTATTTATTTATTTTATGGAGTTTCACTCTTGTTGCCCAAGCTGGAGTGCATGGTAGCGATCTCAGCTCACTGCAACCTCTGCTCCCGGGTTTCAAGTGATTTCTCCGCCTCAGCCTCCGAGTAAGCTGGATTACAGGTGGCTGCCACCCAATGTCCAGCTAATTTTTTTGTATTTTTAGTAGAAATTGGGGTTTCACCATGTTAGCTAGCTGGTCCTCAACTCCTAGACCTCAGGTGATCCGCCTTGCCTAGGCTCCCAAAGTGTTGGGATAACAGGCCTGAGGCCACCGCATCCAGCCCTCTTCTAAGGATTTTATAGTTTGAAGTCTTATATTAGTCTTTAATACCATCTTGAGTTAATTTTTTTATATGGTTGAAAGGTAGGGGGTCCAGTTTTCTTCTGCATATGGTTAGCTCAGTTTTCCCAGCCCACTTATTGGAATAGTGTGTCCTTTCCTTTTTTATTTTTGGTTGACTTTTTCCAAAGATCAGTTGACTGTAGGTGTGTGGCTTAATTTGGGTTCTTTATTCTGGTGCCATTGGTCTATGTTGGACACTTAAACTATTAATGGTCTTTTAAATTTTTTAACTTTTCTGGAAGGTGTTGCATAAGCTCTTTGTAGTTTTAAATTTGCGTTTTTATGATTGCTAATGCATGAGCACCTTTGGTATGTTATTGTTATTTGGATATTCTTAGTTTTATTGATTTAATTTTGGAAGTCCTTTCCTATTTTTCTAGTGGGTTGTGTTTTTTTGGTATTACATTTGTAAGAGTTTACAAATTCATACATACACGTATATGTAATAAAGTAACATATATCTCATAGAATGACCTTTTGTCCAGTCACTAAGTTGAAAATATTATTCCTTCTCTGTGGGCTTGCTTCTTAATACACCTTTTTTTTTTTTTTTTTTTTTTTTGAGACGGAGTCTTGCTCTGCGCCCAGCCTGGAGTGCAGTGGCCGGATTCAGCTCACGTGCAAGCATCCGCTCCCGGGTTCACGCCATTCTCCTGTCTCAGCCCTCCCGAGTAGCTGGGACTACAGGGGCGCTCGTCGCCCGGCTAGTTTTTTGTATTTTTAGTAAGAGGGGTTTCACCGTATTTAGCCAGGATGGTCTCGATCCCTGACCCTCAATGATCCGCCCCGTCTCGGCCTCCCAAAGTGCGGATTACAGGCCTTGAGCCACGCGCCCGGCCTTATACACCCTTAATATTGTATTTTGTTGAATAGAACCACTTAATTTTAAGGTAATTCAAAATTTATCTAACTTTTTCCTTACGGTTAGTGCTTTTGTGTTTTGTTTAAGAAATCTTTGCCAACCTTGAAATAGTCAAGATATTCTCCATATTGTCATCTAATGGTTTCATTGATTTGCCTTTTACACTTTGGTATTTAACTCATCTGAATTAATTTATTTGGAATTGAAAACATTGCCTTTCTCTGCTGCTCTGCTGTTTTTTTGTTTGTTTGTTTGTTTTTTGTTTTTTTGTGAATCAAGTATTTGTATATGCATGGGTCTGTTTCTGGCTCTTTATTCTGCTCCACTAGTCTTTGTTTATTCTTGTTTCATGAAAGCATCCTGCCTCAACTACTAAAGCTTTATAGTAAGTTTGTTGTTGATAGAACAAGACCCTCACCTTTTTGTTGTTGTTGTTTGTTTTGTTTGTTTGTTTTGAGAGTATCTCAGTTATTTCCTGGCTCTTTGTAGTTCCACATGAATTTTAGAATCATTGTGTCAAGTTCTACAAAAACACCTACTGGAGCTGTATAAAATCTATAAATCAATTTGGAAAGAACTGACATTTTTACAATATCCTTGTATTAGTCCATTTTCACACTGCTATAAAGATACTACCTGAGACTGGGTAATTTATGAACAAAAGAGGTTTAATTGACTCACAGTTCCACATGGCTGGAGACTCCTCAGAAAACTTACAATCATGGCAGAAGACGAAGGCTAAGCAAGGCACATCTTACATGGTGGCAGGAGAGAGAGAGCATGCAGGGGAAACTGCCACTTTTAAACTATCAGATATCATGAGAACTCTTTCACTATCACAAAAGCAGCATGGGGGAAACTGCTCACATAATCCAATTACCTCCCACCAAGACCTTCCCTCAACAGTGGGAATTATAATTGGATATGAGATTTGGGTGGGACACAGAGCCAAACCACATCAATCATCTTTCAATTAATGAACATGGTTTGTATCTCCTATTAGATTGCCTCTATTTTCTCGAATGTCTTCTAGTTTTCTGAGTGGAGATCTTGCACATCTTTGATTACATTTCTTCTTAGAGATGTGACCTATTTTAGCCATGTTGCAGGTGCCAATTTTTTTTTTTTTTTTTTTGAGGCAGGGTCTAACTCTGTTACCCAGACTGGAGTGCGGTGGCACAATCATGACTTACTTCAGCCTCCACCTCCCAGGCTTAAGTAATCTTCCCACCTCAGCCTCCTGTGTAGCTGGAACCACAGGCATGTGTCACCACCACCTGGCTATTTTTTTTATTTTTGTAGAGATGAGGTCTCACTATGCTGCCCAGGCTGGTATGTGGCATTTTTTACATCATTTTTAACTGTTACTGGTAAGCACTAACTTTTTAATTTCCTCTTTTAATTTAAATATTAAAAGTTTGTATCATGCATGGCCAGGCGCAGTGGCTCATGGCTGTAATCCCAGCATTTTGGGAGGTCGAGGCAGACGGATCACCTGAGGTTGGGAGTTCGAGACCAGCCTGGACAACATAGTGAAACCCCGTCTCTACTACAAATACAAAAATTTCAAACGTGTCCTTTGCAAATATTTCCCTCCACTCTGTGGTTTGTCTTCTCATTCTCTTGATATTGTCTTACTCAGAACAGATATTTTAATTTTAATGAAATTCAGCTTATCAATTATTTCTCTGATGGATCATATCTTTGGTGTTGTATCTAAAATATCATTGCCATTGCCATACCCAAAGTTATTTAAGGTTTCTCCTGTTATCTTCTAGGAGTTTTACAGTTTTGCATTTTACATTTAGGTTTGTGATCCATTTTGAATTAATTTTTGTGAATGGTATAAGGTCTGTGTCTCAGTTAATTTTCCGGCATGTGGATGTCTAGTTGTTCCAACACTATTTGAAAAGAACTATTTTGAAAAGAACAATATTTGCTCCATTGTATTGCCTTTGCTTCTTTGTCAAAGATCAGTTGACCATATTTGTGTGGGCCTATTTCTAGGCTCTTTATTCTGCTTTATTGATCTATTCTCTCACCGATACTACACTATCCTGATTACTTTGGCTTTATAGTGACCATTAAAGTTAGGTAGTGTCAGTCCTCCAACTCTATGTTCTTCTTCAATATCGTGTTGGTTATTCTTGGTCTTTTGCCTGTCCATATAAACTTTAGAATTAGTTTGTTGATATTCAGAAACTAACAGGCTAGGATTTTTCTTAGAATTGCATTTAATCTTTAGACCAATTTGGGAAGAGGTGACATCTTGATAATACTGAGTCTTCCTATCCATGGACATGGAAAAATCTCTACATTTATTTAGTTCTTTTTAGATTTCTTTCATTGGAATTTTTTAGTTTTCCTTATATAGATCTTGTACATATTCTGTTAGATTTATATCTAAGTGTTTAACTTTGGGAGATGCTAATATATATGGTATTATGTTTTTTATTTAAAATTCCACTTGTTTATTGCTCATACATAGGAAAATAATTGATTTTTTATATATTAACATTGTATTCTGCAATCTTGCTGTAATAGCTTATTAGTTCCAGGATTTTTTTTTTTTTTTTTGCTGATTTTTTCAGATTTTCTATGTAGATGATAGTGTCATCTGCAAACAAAGACAGTTTTAGTTCTTACTTCCCAATTTGTATGCCATTTCATTCCTTGTCTTGAATATAGAAAGAATCAAGACTTAATAATTTATACTTGAGCCACATTCCTGTCTTAGGAATTCCAAAATGTGACCCTTCCCTTATTTTAACCTTGGCAGACAACTGGGATTGATGACAATATTTCATAATAACTTAAGGTCTGTATCACACTAATCTCCATTCTCCAAATTCAGAATCCTTTGGACTACATTTATAAATTTACATATCTGCAGTTAAAACTGGTTCAGAACCAAATGATCAAGACTTTTACCAAATTTTTTCTGTCTCACACAATATGAATATTCAATGTATGTGGTAAATAAATATGATGAGTAAAAAGTATAATGTATAATGTTTTGTATATTTTAATACTTTCCTGACTTAACCCACTTTATATGATCAGTCATTTTATGTTTTGTCTCAATAATTCTCCTTGGACCATTCTGATTTTACAGTGATGTAGAATGTCCCTCTATAGCCTTATGGAATTTTAATCAAATAGCTTTTGCTCAGAACTTAAAAAGACATTTGTCCTTGGGGCTAAAATTAGCCATGAAAAAGATTAAAAACAAAGCAAATTTAGAATATAATCAGTACTTTCAAAATGAGCTCAATCTGTACTTCATCTTCATTTATAACACTTGCTTCTTCTTAGCGTCTAATAGAATAAGCAATAGTTGTGCAAAGAATGTATTTACATTTCTGAGGTTCCAAAAACAGATGAACCTCACAAGCCCATGCTCTTTTGTGTTTTGCAATGTCACAGGCCGCCTTGGTTGGAATGATTCACATAATGATCACTCTCTGAATAGGAAAAAATTCAAAGTTCTGTACATTTTCAACAGATGTTCTATACATTTTCAACAGATGTCCTAGTCCTGCATTTTTTTTAGTTATTAAGTATAGTACCTTTTTTCCTACTCTGGTAAATGGATCTGTTTGGATACCACCTTTCTTTCAAACACCATTTTCAAAAAGGACCTCAGCAGTGCTTAAAGACTCCTGTTATGGTTTGAGTGTGTCACTCAAAAGTTCATGTGTTAGAAATTTAATCCCCAATGCAATAGTTTTGGGAGGTAGGGCCTAATAAGAGGTGATTGGGTCATAAGTGTGGAACCTTCACAAATAGATTAATAATATGAGCAGGTTAGTTATCTCAAGAGGAGGCTGTTACAAAGTAAGTTCAGTTTCGGTATCTCTCTCTGTTGCAAGTGCTCTCTTCCACATTTCATCCTCTGCGATAAGATGATCATCTTATTGCATCCTCACCAGATGCTGGTACCGTGTTCTTGGACTTCTCATCCTCCAGTAACCATGGGCTAAATAAACTTCTGTCATTTATAGTTTACCCAGTCTGTGATATTGTGTTGTAGAAGCAGAAAATGGACTAAGACAACTCCACTACCTGGCCAAGAGGAACCTCAAGTGTCACAAAATTAGCAAAGGGATGTCCAAAGCTAATTAAGTGTCAATACACTTGAGAGATATTTTTAAAATGCAGAAATTATAGTTTGTTGCACTAAACCAGGCAAGGCACCCAATTGGGAAGTCTTTCTGAGACATTTTAGCTTTAAGCACTTGTTTTGATGATTTGGAAAGGCCTGGATGGAAATATAACTAATATTTATCAGGGTATTATGTGGGTTATTGCTCACATCTGAAGTTGAGGTTAATAATTCAACTGCTTATCAAATAGGTTCCAAGAATTTGGATAAAATATTTACCAATTAATATATACAGATGGATAGATTTAATAACAAGTCCTGATATTTTTCCACATCCCCACTTATACTTTCTCAAATGTACTTAGCTCCTGGCAGCTCCTTGATGGTGTTTGGGGCTAAATGGTTCTTTCTCCATGCAGTGTGCTTTTCCATTCCCCATCTCGCCTGCCTGTCAAACCAGCTTGGAGGAAACTTGTTTTACTGAGCTCTCTTCAGACATACAACACTCCCTCCCTCACCAGACACCCACAAAATCTCCTTTCTTTGTGCTGATTACTTATTTCTATAGTTCCAGTCACTTTATAAACTGAAATTAATTTTTTTGATTTTGGGCTTATCATAGGGCCTGGCTTGCAGTAAACACTCAGAAAATGCAATAACCACAGGTAGGGAATAGGGAAGGATTTCATCAATTTCTTCCTGCTCTGAAGGAACTTCTAAGCTCCTGAAAGCCAGAAACCAAACAAGAAACAAAGCAAAATTCTCAGGAGCACCTTTTTGCTGAAAAGAGAACCCCAAATACCCAAAATTTAATCAAATATTCATATCCATATCCTTTCAGGAGTAGGCAGTTATATATAATTTTAGGAATACTAAATAGAGAATAGGATCATAATTTCAGCTGGTCACTGACATTTAGCTCTTCTTCCTGCTGACATTTACAAAAGAAAATATAGAGGGTTAAAGTCTATGAAGTCTCTCAGGGTCTACAATACATCTTTCTTCTAAGAGCACTCTTGTCTATTTATAATGATATATCCAGGTGCAAATTACAAATAAATCTTACTGTTTACACTCAGGCTGATGCTGTCCTGCTCTAAAAGAAAATTGGCTGCATGTGGACTTGTCCAGTTGTTTTTTCCGGTAACTGCCTATGTATGTTGTCATGGAAGAATCTGACCATCGTGTTTCATCCTGCCAAGATGCTCCAGCCTTGCGTCTGATCAGATCAAACTCTTGAGAAGTAAGAGGGCTAAAGGGCAGAAGAATTTGTGGAGTCAAGTAGAAGAAGTGTGACATAACTACGAATGGCCTGCCCTAGATGAAAACTTGTCAAGTCCTCTGCATAATGAAGAATTAATTTCCTTCTAGTAGCAGGAAGCAATTGACTGGGCTCACCAAACTTTGTGACTCAACAGTTCACAGAGTGCAGAAGCTTAACTGTCTTAGATATAGTTGCCAAGCAACAGATCACAAAATTCCACAAATGCTACCCACTTGCCTCCCGAGGGAGGTAAATTTTAACTAATAAATTTGTAAGTTATATAACTTTCTGGATTTTGCTCTAAGAAATATGCTGCTTCATAATTCTGGCAAGAAAGCAGGTGGCAAAATTATTTGTATTTTACTGCTATCACAAATAAAGCAGTAATTCCTAATGATGGTGGTTCAAGAAGTGGAAATGAGATGAAAGAACAGTGCCAAGCATTCACTTCTCCTAAAGACCTCCAAGTGTCTGGAAGAGAACATGAACTGCCTGTAATGTCAACAATAGCAGGTGACTCAACAGCTTTGGTGCTCTGGCTGGCTGCACACTAGAGTCACCCTGGAAGCTGTTAAAATAAGCAGGACTCCAGGCCCCCACCACAGAGATTCTGATTTAGTTGTTGTGGAGTAGGGCCCAGGCATCACTATTTGTTTAAAGCTTAATCCTGGAGGATTCTAAAGAGCAGCCAGGGTTAAGAATTAAGGTCATGGATGCAGAAAAAACTTTTGACAAAATCCAGCATCCCTTTAGGATTAAAACTTGAGGCAGAATTGGCAAGAAGGGACAAACCTCAAAATATTAAAAGCCATCTATGAAAAACCCACAGCCAACATTATACTGAATGGGGAAAAGTTGAAAGCATTCCTCCTGAGAACTGGAAAAAGAAAAGGATGCCCACTTTCACTACTTCTATTCAACATAGTACTGGAAGGCCTAGCCAGAGCAATCAGACAAGAGAAAGAAATAAAGGACATCCAGATCAGTAAAGAGGAAGTCAAACAGTTGCTGTTCACTGATGACATGATCATATACCTAGAAAATCCTAAAGACTTATCCAAAAAGCTTCTAGATCTAATAAATGAATTCAGTAAAGTTTCAGGATACAAAATCAATGTACGCAAATCAGTAGCACTGTCACACACCAACAACAACCAAGCTGAGAATCAAATCAAGAACTCAACCCTTTTTATAACAGTTGCAAAAAGAAATAAATAAATAAAATACTTAGGAATACACCTAACAAAGGAGACGGAAGATCTCTACAAGGAGGATGGGCACGGTGGCTCACGCCTGTAACTCAGCACTTTGGGGGGTCAAGGTAGGCAGATCACAAGGTCAGGAGATTGAGACCATCCTGACTAACATGGTGAAACCCCATCTCTACTAAAAAATACAAAAAATTAGCTGGGCGTGGTGGCGGGCACCTGTAGTCCCAGCTACGCAGGAGACTGAGGCAGGAGAATGGTGTGAACCTGGGAGGCGGAGCTTGCAGTTAGCCGAAATCGTGCCACTGCACTCCAGCCTGGGTGACAGAGTGAGACTCCACCTCAAAAAAAGAAAAAAAAAAATCTCTACAAAGAAAACTACAAAACACTGTTGAAAGAAGTCATATATAACACAAACAAATGGAAAAACATCCCTTGCTCATGGATGGGTGGAATTAATATTGTGAAAATGACCATATTGACAAAAGCAATCTATAAATTCAATGCAATTTCCATCAAAATGCCATCATCATTCTTCACAGAAGTAGAAAAACAATTCTAAAATTCACATGGAATAAAAAAAAGTCTGTGTAACCAAGCAAGGCTAAGCAAAATGAACAAATCTGGAAGCATCACATTACCCATCTTAAAAGTATACTACAAGGCTATACTTACTAAAACAGCATGGTACTGGTATAAAAATAGCCACATAGACCAATGGAACAGAATAGAGAACCCAGAAATAAAGCCAAACACTTATAGCCAACTGATCTTCAACAAAGCAAACAAAAACATAAAGTGGGGAAAGGACACCCTATTCAACAAATGGTACTGGGATAATTGGCAAGTCGCGTGTAGAAGAACGAAACTAGATCTTCGTCTCTCACCTTATAAAAAAATCAACTCAAGATGGATCAAAGACTTAAATCTAAGACCTGAAACCATAACAATTCTAGAAGATAACACAGGAAAAACTCTTCTAGACATTGGCTTAGGCATAGACTTCATGACCAAGAACTCAAAAGCAAATGCAACAGAAACAAAGTTAAGCAGATGGGACCTAATGAAACTAAAAAGCTTCTGCACAGCAAAAGATATAATCAGCAGAGTAAATAGACAACCCACAGAGTGGGAGAAAATATTTGCAAACCATGCAAAGTTTGCAGCAAAGTCCTTTGTTCTAGACAAAGGACTATCCAGAATCGACAAGGAACTCAAACAAATCAGCAAGAAAAAAACAAATAATCCCAGCAAAAAGTAGACTGAGCATATGAATAAGCAATTCTCAAAAGGAGATATACAAATGGTCAACAAACATATGAAAAAATGCTCAACATCACTAATTATCAGAGAAATGCAAATCAAAATAAGGTATCACCTTACTCCTGCAAGAATGGCCATAACTTAAAAACAAAAAAATAATAGATGTTGGCATGGATGTGGTGAAAAAGGAACACTTTTATACTGCTAGTAGGAATGTAAACTAGTTCAACCACTATGGAAAACAGTATGGAGATTCCTTAACTAAAAGTAGAACTACCATTTGATCCAGAAATCCCAGTATTGGATATCTACCCAGAGGAAAAGAAGTCATTATATGAAAATGACACGTGCACACGCATGTTTATAGCAGCACAATTTGCAATTGCAAAAATATGGAACCAGTACACGCCCATTAACCAAACAGTAGATAAAGAAAATGTGGTATATATAGATACCAGGGAATACTACCCAACCATAAAAAAGAACGAAGTAATGACATTTACTGCAACCTGGATGGAGTTGGAGGCCATTATTCTAAGTGAAGTAACTAAGGAATGGAAAACCAAACGTCGTATGTTCTCACTCATAAGTGGGAACTAACCTATGAGGACGCAAAAACATAAGAATTATATAATGGACTTTGGGGACTCTGGGGCAATGGTGGGAGCCAGGTGAGGGATAAAAGATGATACATTGGGCACAGTGTATACTGCTCAGGTGATGAGTGCACCAAAATCTCGGAAATCACCACTAAAGAACTTATCCACGTAACCAAAAACCACCTGTTCCCCAAAACTATTGAAATGCTTAAAAGCACATTTTCTCTTTAAAAGGGAGAGAGAGAGAGACAGAGAGATAGAGAGAGAGAGAGAGAGAGAGAGAGAGAGAGAATTAAGGTATTAAGGTCATAGAAATGCCACTATGAACTTTTTTACATTGAGAAGTCATAGCATTTGATCTTCTATTCACTTGAATCCCTCCATCCTTCACTAATAATTACTGTAAATCTGATTATTATGTTTGCCCATCTTCACTTCTCCAGATTAAAAAGCAATTCATTGGCAAATCAAAATGAAATTACTTTCTCAACGTTTGTTCATTTTTTTTTTTTTTTTTTTTTTTTT
>NW_016807367.1:1138405-1195264 GCF_001698545.2 Rhinopithecus bieti
TTTTTTTTTTTTGAGCCAGAGTTTCGCTCTGTTGCCTAGGCTGGAGTGCAGTGGCACAATCTTGGCTCACTGTAAGCTCCACCTCCCGGGTTCACACCACTCACCTGCCTCAGCCTCCCGAGTAGCTGGGACTACAGGCACCCGCCACTGCGCCGGGCTAATTTGTTGTATTTTTAGTAGAGATGGGGTTTCACCGTGTTAGCCAGGATGGTCTCGATCTCTTGACCTTGTGATCCACCTGCCTTAGCCTCCCAAAGTGCTGGGATTACAGGTGTGAGCCACTGCGCACGGTTGTTTGTTCTTTTTTGAAATTAACTGTTGGTGCAGTAGTTCTCAACCCCCAGTGCTCATTCAAGTAACGCTCGGTATTCTTTATAAACACAGATGCCATGTACATTCCCCGCTTCACCCCAATCAGAAGTGCCAATTAGCAATTCTGCAAGTGGAGCTATCATTAAGTGCTGAAAAAAAGAATTTCGATAGATGATTTAATCAGCACGAATAGGGCCCATTAAACCGGCAGAACTCTCAGCTCTATCTTCAGAGACTGTAGGTCTGAGGTAAAGCCCAGGGATCTGCATTTTTATATTGTTACATGATTCTGCTACAATTGGTCTTTGAATGCAGGTGACAGACCCTGCTCCAGGGATTGAATTTAAAGTCTTTTAAAGTCAGGCTGACACACTATACGGTATGTTTCTCTGAGTATGAGATTATTTGCAAATACTTGTTAGTATGTTTCCTTATGGTTTCTTCCTTAAAATGTTGAAATTTGGAACATAAGCACATTTGCCCTAGAAAAAGAATTAGGCAGATGTTGGCAGGCTTAGCTGCTTTTTATCATGGAGATGAAGACTTTTTGGAGAAATCCAGATTAGATAAAAAGATGACAGAAGCCAGGGGTGGTGGCACACACCTGTAGTCCCAGTTACTTAGGAGGCTGAGATGGGAGGAGCACTTGAGCCTAAGAGTTTGAGTCCAGCCTGGCCAACAGAGTAAAACCCTACCTCTATTTTTTTAAAAAAGACCATGAAGATAAAGAGTGAAGGAGAGAAAGGAACACTGGGCTGTCCAGGTCTTTCTAACCCATTCATTATCAGGTAGTGGCTGCTTGAGGAAAACTCTGCCAGCAGCATGTATTGTTTTAAGACAGGAAAATAAATAGACAAAATTGTGAAGATTATTTGTAAAAAAATTTAAAAATTTTCTTCTCAAAGTATGTGTTAATCTATAAATGAATATGGAATAAAATAAGGTCTTTTGAAAATGCATTATAGTATCAGTGTGCTTGGTTATCACTTTCCTGCCTCTATAATATTTTATTTTCCCATAATCAGTTATGATATCATTTTAACAATTATAATCTCAAAAACCAAAAGTAGCCAAACTTAAGGAAAATGTCTACTCTTGGGTTTAGATGGAATTATGACTTAGTTCAGCAGTCCACTAGATGTTGAACAAATCTGTTAAAAATAAATTGTACTGGCTGGTCACGGTGGCTCACACCTGTAATCCTAGCACTTTGGGAGGCCGAGGCGGGCGGATTGCCTGAGCTCAGGAGTTTGTGACCAGCCTGGGCAACATGGTGAAACCATGTCTCTATTAAAATACAAAAAATTAGCTGGGCGTGGTGGTGTGCACCTGTAATCCCAGCTACTCAGGAGGCTGAGGCAGGAGAATCGCTTGAACCCGGGAGGTGGAGGTTGCAGTGAGCCGAGATCATACCACTGCACTCCAGCCTGTGTGACAGAGTGAGACTGTCTCAAAAAATAAAATAAAAACAAAATAAAATAATAAATTGTACTTCAAATGAGAGAATAAGTGAACAGACTAATTGAATTTATTATCATAAGTGTTTAATCTATAATAATTCTAGAGGACCTCATGATCATTCTTTGTTCTGACGTTTTATCAGATACTTTCCTTCTCACGGACACTGACTTGTATGGTCTGACTTCCAGGTTGGAAAATCTGCACTAAAATCTTCCCTTTTGTAACTTATTTATGGCAAGCTGTATTGTTTATTCATCAGTGTGTTAAGTATGACAAAAAAATCAAGAGCACTGTGACAACAGACTCTGGGTTGTGAGCATGATTTCGTGAAAATAGAAGCTTACTGAGTGACCTCATACCAAATAAAACTAGCAGGGGGTGTTCATTTCACCTGGTGCATGGGAGCCTTTGGTGACCTGGCACTGACTAGGCTTCTCTCTGAACATCAGCTGATTATTCTAATGAGATATCAATAGGTATTAATGAAAAGGGTTTCATGGTAAGTAAGTTTAGAACAATTTGGGATAAACATGTTTTTTGTTGTAAGACTTCTCAGAGCCTTTAAGGTCTGTTTGCATTGTGCATCTTGCAAAGTGGCCTAGATTATGCAGCATTTCTTAAACTTATTTGACCACAAAACTCCTTTTGTCAGAAGCATCTCTGAGGATTTCTATTCTATAGAAGAACCCAGTAACAGGAAAGGCCAGAAGTCTCTATAGCTGACACAATGGCTGGTCTGCAGTTTCTGAAAGTTGCTAGATCTTGACTAGATCACTAGCTTAAAGTACTGACAGCCTGCTAAAAGGGTGGGTCAAGCCATATTTTGTTAAATAAAATTTAGAGATAACATCAAACAGCAAAGTACACACATATATTTTACATATGTCCTTACCCGTGTAACTATGACCCATATTCAGCATGTTAAAATGTTGCTCTGTGTCCCTTTCCAGTTAAAACAGCACACACACACACATGCACACGTGTGCACGTGCACGCACACAAACATGCACACACACACATGTACACACACATACACATGCACAAAACACATCTGGTAACCACTATTTCAATTTCTATCACCACGGACTAGATACGTCAGGCTATATCCTGTGAAGGCAGAAGCTTATTGATACCATCACAAGACAAAACCTAGGAAGATACCAGATAAAGACCAGAGAAAGCAGAATTCCCTTGAGGAGAAAACCCCAAGGAAGCTGAAATTTCCATCTCAGACTGAATCCATCTCCTCCCCACAAGGTGCTAAGTTCTGATATTTGGATGAGTGTGGCTACGCACCTTAATGAGTACACAGAAGGAGTTAACAGTGAATAACTGAGTCTGTCAATTATAATAGTATTCATTCTTAGTCCTTGATCTTGGATAATTTCTTCATACTTGCCGACGAACTGTGTGATTTGGAAATTTTTAGGAACTTATCAAAAACTGAGTAGTAGATGGCTTAAAAGACACGGGATACAAGGAACCAGTTGCAATAAGACTTGATGGAAATAAAAGAAGGGGAAACTGCAAGGAACAGGAAAAGGAAATTGATAAAATTAGTGAGGAAAAGACCAAAAGGAAGGATCTTTTTTCATTGCTTTCCTGAAATTTATTTTTGGTTCTGTTTACTGTTTGAAAACTGAAACTGGTGATCAACAGTGTATATGTTGTGAACCCAATTTCACTTAATAAAATGTGTGTGTGTGTGTGTGTGTGTGTATTTTAGAAGAAAAGGCCTAGAAGGTTATATATAAATGTTAATACTTATTTTAGCTGAATGGAAAATACACATGATTTTACATCCTATATTCTTTTATTTTAAAAAAATTTTACAATGAATATAGGTGCTTAAAATCAGAGTCAAAATGTTATTTACAAAAATTAAAGTAAATTGAATGTATCAACATATAATCTGTATGGGGCTATTTTATAGCCTTTATATAAAGGAATACCTGAGGCTGAGTAATTTATAAAGAAAAGAGACTTAATTGGCTCGTGGTTCTGCAGACTGTACAAGAAGCATAGTGCTGGCATCTCCTTCTGGTGAGGCTTCAGGAAGCTTCACTCATGGTGGAAGTGGAAGGGAGAGCAAGCACATCACATGATGAGACAAGGAGCAAGAGAAAGAAGCGGGGGTAGGTCCCAGACTATTTTCAACAACCAGATACCTTGTGAACTGATTATGGCAGGGCAGACTCTAAGCCATTCATGAGGGATCTGCTCCCATGACCCAAACACCTCCCTGGATGCCTGACCTCCAACTTTGGGGATCACATTTCAACCTGAGATTTGGAGGGGACAAATATCCAAGCCATATCATAATCAATCACTCAAATCTTGCAAAAAATCTTTTGGGTTTGCATTTACTTTTCCACTTTCTTCTGGAGTCTAGGCCTTGAGGGAAAAAATCCTCCAAGGCATAGAGATTGGAATCAATTCAATCCAATATGATACTTCTTAAACTTTCTTTCCTTTTAGTTCTGGGTCCAGTAATCAGAGGAAGGAGAAAATAAGGTATACAGTTCTTTTGTGTGTGTGTGTGTGTGTGTGTGTGTGTGTGTGTGTGTGTGTGTGTGTGTAAAAATGGGTGGGGAATAGAGAATAGGAAAATAGGCTGGAAAGAATATGAGTCCACGGAGGAAAAGACCAAGGTATACATATGAGGAAACTTGAATGGTTGTTCTTTTTCAGGGAAACCCTGTCTATTCATAAACACCTGCGATGAAATAGTCCACAAACTGTGCCACACACTCTCAGGCAAATAAGCCAAAGGGCTCATAATAATTGAAGCTAAAAAATAATCAAAGCCGAACACAGTGGCTTATGCCTGTAATCTCAGCACTTTGGGAGGCCAAGGTGGGCGGATCGCATGAGCCCAGGAGTTAAAGACCAGCCTGGGTAACATGGCAAAGCCCCCTCTCTACAAAAAAACATGAAAATTAGCGGGGCATGGTGGTGCATGCCTGTAGTCCCAGCTACTCGGGGGAATGAGGTGGGAGGATCACCTGAACCTGGGAGCTCGAGGCTGCATAGAGCTGAGATCAGGCCACTGCACTCCAGCTTGGGTGACAGAGCGAGATCCTGTCTTAAAAAAAAAAAAAAAAAGATTCATAATAATGGTCAAGGCTTCATGCATTTCCTAGTGGTAACCCTGAGATAAACAGCATGTAGTAATAGCTGATTTTGTCAGGTCACCCAGGGAGGGAGTGGGGAAAGTTGACTCACAAGTGGAGCTGGCCCATCTTTCCTGTAGTATAAAAGTAAGCCAGTCCTATACAATTCTGCTTGTACACCAATCTCAGTCTGTTACATGCAAAACATTACTGGGAAAAGCAAAAGTCATTCAGAAGGATGTCTTAAAATATATTTAAAAGTATTCTTGTTTAACTAACCTGAGTCTCATGTATATAATAATAATAATAATAATAATAGATAAATATAGAAGCAGATTACTTACACTTCCCAGGCAAGTTTCTTAGACTTTAACATTCATTTAATCCTCACAGCAATGCTATGAGAAAGGAACCATTATTGCCCTCATTTTGCAGAGGAAGAAACTGATCCATAAAAAGTTTACCCAAAGTCACATTGCTAGGAAGCAGTAGAACTGGGGTTGAAACTCAGGCAACACGGCTGCGGAGTCTGGACTCTTGCCTAGTGAATACTCCATCTATCTGTCACCCTCCACCTCTCTCTGCCCTGGCTTTCTCTGGTCCCAACTTGCTGACTTTTCCCCTTTTTCTTAGAATAGTCCAAAAGCATCTGACAACCCATATGTGACTGGATTTCATATTCAAAGAAGCTCCTAATCGTGACCTAATAAATAAGTCCTGCAGAGAAAGACCAAAGAATGACATTCTTTATTTATTTTTAATGCAAATTGCCTTGTGTTCCCACGCTGAGGTCTGTAGACTTGTTTACAGGAAAGAAGTGTACAGTCTCTTGTTACATGCATCACTGAAATACTTTGAAGATTCTGAAACCAAGTTTAAGAACCATACATCAAATATTATCAATTAAATATTAACATGCAAAACCCTACAACCCCAGAAATTATTCAAACTCAGAGGAAATATTCTAGAAGGCTATCACCCCTGGCATATTTGCTAACTGGAGTCCAAAAAAGTTCTCTATTAAAGAGGAATTAATCCTAGTGAATTACAGTTTCTCAATGCTTGAAGACAAATAATAGATAGATGAACTCCTCATAGCTTTAAATAAGTTGAATTCTCCCCAGAACCTCATGTTAGAGGGTAGAGGAAGCCATGAAATAAAGTTGCTAAAATAGGTAATGTATGAATGTTGGTGAACAGAGACCAGATGATAAATCTTCTTGAAGTTTAACAGACAGACCCTTCATTCCCTCCCTATTTACCATGGGGAGCTTATTTGCCTATGTTGGTGGCTTAGTCAAATACATATCCAAGTTTGACTCTCCTTGTCTCTTTTCTCACTATGTGCTGATTTGGGATCCAAAAGTTTAAGGATGCACAGAAGGATGTACCAAGACCTGGGAACAGACGATCCTAGAACAACTAAGGTTAATACTTCACCCAATATCCTTTGGACATTTAGTCTGCATGGTGGCAGATTTATAATGTGCACTGGTATTTACATACCTGTTTCTGAATTTCCAGAGGTACACTGAAAGATGCTTTGAGCTAAGAGATGCAATGTTTTGTTCTACAAAAATGCGGGTATCCTGACAAATGCCATTTTAGGGTATTTTGAAAACTGTATTAATTCAATATATTACTGCCCTTTGATTTGTCACTCTTTGAAGGGACTGTTTAATCTATGGCTTTGTCTCTTTGTCTCTGTGTCTACATATTAACTTTGCTCAGAATTTGTTCATTCATCCATTCATTCAATAAATATTTATCGTGCATCTGCCTTGGGCCACTGAACAGCATCATTTATTATTTCCTGCCATACTGATCTACTTTCTCTTTTTTTGATATGGAGTCTCGCTCTGTTGCTCAGGCCGGAGTGCAGTGACACGATCGCCACTCACTGCAACCTCTGCCTCCCAGGTTCAAGCAACTCTCCTGCCTCAACCTCCTGAGTAGCTGGGATTACAGATGCCTGCCACCACGCACGGCTAATTTTTGTATTTTTAGTAGAGACAGGGTTTCACCACGTTGGCCAGTCTGGTCTCGAACTTCTGACCTCCAGTGATCTGCCCACCTCAGCCTCTCAAAGTGCTGAGATTACAGGCGTGAGCCACCACGCCCGGCCTGGTCTACTTTCTACAAATACATTTGAATAATATACTCTATACCAATGACATTTCCTCCTGCCACCCTGCTTAGGATTAATTCACTAATCAAGAGCCATTTAAGCAGAAAACTGTGTAAAAAGGCAGCATAAACAGCATACAAATTTCCCTGGGTATACTTTCTTGATATTGGAAAATAGGTAAATTACGTGTAGTGAAATATCTGTTGTTGTTTTGAGACAATTTTTGAGCAAATTATTAAGATATTATTTTGAGCTAAATTGTAATGTAAATGCCATGTAATAGAGCTTGATGCTAGAGAAGGTGAATGCACATTATAAAAAGTTGAATAGAACTGAAATGAGTTTTATAATAGCAGAACAGTTTATATACTATGCCTTTTACCCACTCTCTGGTGAGTGTCAGACATTATCTCCTCGAGGCAGAATAGCTTGAGTGGCCAAACATTTCATAATGGCTTTTCTGTTGCTCATCGCTAATTTTTTTAGAGTGTCTCTAAAATTTCCTGAGTCCCTCTTATAAGGGAACTCAACCTCTCAGACTTGTAAGATTTAGGTATTTGGAATATTCAAAGCCCAATACTGAATTTAAGGCCAAGATGTGGTATAAATCATGGGCTATAAAAGGAAGCAAAGTACCCGGATAAGAGAAACACCGGGAATCTCATGTGTTCCTTTCATTTTATGGATTTCCAAGGTGCTCAGGGAAGCAGAATCAGGAGGTGAAAGAATATATATTTATTTGGGCAGTGGGGATTGGCAGGGAGAAAATCTTTGTAGAGGTTTCTCTCTCTGAGGCAGGCTCAGATAGTTTGACAGCTGTATTAGTTCCCCAGGGTTCCGATTTCTTCACATCCTTACCAACACTTTCTGTAACTGTTACCATTACTTTCTGTTTTGGTAATGGCTATCCCAAAGGGTGTGAGGTGACATCTCAATATCTCACTGTGGCTTTGACTTACATTTTTCTGATGATTAGTAATGTTGAGCATCTTTTTGTATGCTTATTGGCCATTTGTATACCTTCTTTGGAAAAATGTCTATTTAAGTATTTGGAATAGTCAAAGCCCAATACTGAACTTAAGGCCAAGATACGGTATAAATTGTGGAATATAAACAGAAGCAAAAAGGCTGCCATTAAAAAGTACCACAAACTAGATGGCGTAAAACAACAGAAATTTATTATCTCTCAGTTGTGGAGGCTGAAAGTCTGAAAGCAAGGTGGTGGCCAGGCCATGCTCCCTCTGAAACCTATAGGGGAATCCTCCTTTGCCTCTTCCTAGTTTTGGTGTTTGCTGGCAGTCTTTGGTGTTCTTTGACTGGCAGCCGGCTGCATCACTCCAATCTCTGCCTTCATCATCACATGACATTTTCCCTGGGTTTCTTTGCCACATGTTGCCTTCCTACAAGGACACCAGTCCTACTGGATTAGAGGCCCACCCTACTCCAGCATCACTGCATCTTAACTAATTACATCTGCAACAACCTTATTCCCAAATAAGATCATACTCTGAGGTACTGGAGGTTAGAATTCAACATATTTTTTTGGAGGAGGGACACAATCAAGGCATAACAACAGCAATAATATATGACAGGCAATAAAATGTTCTGGGATCCATTGAGAAAAATGGTTTTTGTGTCCTCTATTATTTTAAGAGCCCCAAGTGACTGGAGCTTGTGGGAAGAAAGTTTCTGGAAACAGTAACACCACTGGTTTTGCAAAAGAGGTAATGTGATTTCTCAGATTCTTGATGTGGAATAAAGATGTAGTACGTGTAGCAGATCTCTAGGAAACAATGACATTTCTAGAATTAAATAGACTGATAACTTTATAAGGGAAGAGCGGGAATAATAATAATAATAACTTAAAGGTCTATGTGCAAACCATATATCTGATAAGGGGTTAATATTCAGAATATATAAAGAACTTCTACAACTTTATAACAAAAAACCAATAACTTGATTAACAAATGAGCAAAGGACTTAAACAGACATTTATCCAAAGAAGATATACAAATGGGCATTAAGCATACAAAAGCATGCTCAACATTACTAATCATCAGGGAAATATAAGTCAAAGCCATCAGTGAGATATCACCTCACACCCTTTAGGATAGCCACTACCAAAACAGAAAGTAATGGTAAGAGTTACAGAAAGTGGGCCAGGCGTGGTGGCTCATGCATGTAATTCCAGCACTTCGGGAAGCCGAGGCAGGCGGATCACCTGAGGTCAGGAGTTCGAGACCAGTCTGACCAACATGGAGAAACCCCGTCTCTACAAAAAATACAAAATTAGCCAGGCATGGTGGTGGGCACCTATAATCCCAGCTACTTGGGAGGCCGAGGCAGGAGAATCGCTTGAACCCGGGAGGCAGAGGTTGCAGTGAGCCGATATCGTGCCATTGCACTCCAGCCTGGGCAACAAGAGTGAAACTCCGTCTCAAAAAAAAAAAAAAAAAAGTTACAGAAACTGTAGGTGAGAATGTGAGGAAACTGGAATCCTGGTACACTGTTGGGAATGTAAAATGATGCAGCCATTATGCAAAACAGTATGGAGGTTCCTCAAAAATTAAAAATAGAACTACTATATTGATCCAGTGATATGGTTTGGCTATGTCCCCTCTCAAATCTCATTTTGAATTGTAGTTCCCATAATCCCCATGTGTCCTGGAAGGGTCCTGGTAGGAGGTAATTGAATCATGGAAGTGGTTACCCTCATGCTGCTGTTCTTGTGATAGTGAGTGAGTTCTCACAAGATCTGATGGTTTTATAAGGGGCTTTTCCTTCTTTGCCCGGCACTTCTCCTTGCTGCCATCATGTGAAGAGAGATGTGTTTGGTTTCCCTTCCGCCACGATTGTAAGTTTCCTGAGGCCTCCCCAGCCATGTGAGACTGTGAGTCAATTAAACCTTTTTCCTTTATAAATTAGCCAGTCTTGGGCAGTTATTTATAGCAGCGTGAGAACAGAGTAATACATCCAGCAATTCCACTTCTAGGTATATATCCAAAAGAGTCAAAGATAAGGTTTCAAAGATGCATTTGCACACCCAGCATTATTCACATTTGTAGCACCATTCACGACAGTCAAGAGGTGAAAGCAACCTGTTTATTGACAGATAAAAGGATAAAGAAAATGTGGTATGGACAAACAATGAAATATTATTCAGCCTCAAAAAATGAAATCTTGTCATAGGTCACAACATGGATGAACCTAGAGGATGTTATTCTAAATGAAATAAGCCAGTCACAAAAGACAAATACTGCATGATTCCACTTATATGAGGTGGTTAAAATAGTCAAACTCATAGAAATAGAAAATAGAATGGTGGTTGCCAAGGGCTGGGGGAAGAAAGCAGTGGGAAGTTTGTTCAGTGGCTATAGCATTTCAGTCATGCAGGGTGGGGGTGGTTCTGGGCATCTATTGCACAATATGCATGTGGTTGATGTTCTTGTATACTTGGAAATTGAAAGCATGAATGTTACATTGTTTGTGTGTTTGTTTTCTAGAGTCTTGCTTTGTTGTCCAGGTTGTAGTGTAGTCCAGAGATCATATTTCACTGCAGCCTCAAACTCCTGGGCTCAAGCCATACTCCCCACTTCATCCTCCCAAGTTGCTGGGACTACAGGCATGAGCCACCACATCCAGACTAATTTTTACTTTATCTTGTGTATAGATGGGCTCTTGCCATGTTGTCCAGGCTGGTCTCGAACTGTGGCCTCAAGTGATTCTCCCACCTTTGCCTCCCAAAGTGCCAAGATTACAGGTGTGAGCCACTGCACCCTGGCTATGTTGTGTCTTTTTTCCACAAATGGAAAAAAAAAAAAAAAAAAGGCCAGGCACGGTGACTCATGCCTGTGATACCAGGACTTTGGGAGGCCAAGGCAGGTGGATCACTTGAGTCCAGGAGATCAAGACCAACATGGCCAAACCCTGTCTCTACTAAAAATAAACAAAAATTTAGCCAGGCATGGTGGTATGCACTTGTAATCCCAGCTACTCAGAAGGTTGAGGTGGGAGGATTGCTTGAGCCCAGGAGGTTGAGGCTGCAATGAGCTGTGATGGTGCCATTGCGCTTCAAGTCTGTGCAACAGAGCAAGACCCTGTCTCAAAAAACAAAAAGTCCAAACATTTTTCTTAACAAATTGTTTCTAATCCATGTCACAGAGAGATCACTGAGTAAACGCTAGCTAGGAGAGGTAGGTTTGACTGTAAGTCATACTGGCTGCTTAAATCAGTTAGTTCACTCCTCTGGAATTCACTGATCTACCTATTATTCTGTGGTGGAAGTACACATCACGGCCTGTTTTACCCACTGACCCCAAGAAAAAGTGCTTTCCAAACGGTTCTTCATGAATAAACAGGAACCATATTTATGCTTTATTATCCCACCTCCTGAAATGCAGATTGAGGTGAGCAACTGATTCTGGGAAACCTACCCGTAGATTCCTCAGTGACGCTGTTGCCACCAGAAGATTTCTGTCAGGAATCCAAAATCTGGAACCAATAAACTGTAAAGTGCTAAACTGGAACCTAAAGCTCTAAGGTAATGATATAAAATTTAAGCTAGAAAGGCCCTTGATAGTCCATATAAAAAACAATTATGAAAGAGTTAAAATCTAGAATGGTGCAGGGACAAGACAGAGAGAAGTATCATGACTGAGACTTTCTGGTTCACGTGAGAATGGCCTGCATTCTTTTTGTCTGGTTTTCTGCAGTTCAAATATATGGTTATGTGTGGGTTTGTTGTTGTTGTTTATTTATCCTGTTTAGTGTTCACTGAGTTTTCTGGATCTGTGGTTTAGTGTCTGTCATTAATTTCGAATAGTTTTCAGGCATCATTACTTCAAACATTTCTTCTTTTCTCTCCTTTTAGTATTCCATAATTGTGTATCTTTGGGAATTTTCCAACAGTTCTTGAATATTCTGTTCCAGGCTTTTATTCTTTTTTATCTTGCATTTAAGTTTATGAATTTCTAATGGCTCATTTTAAGCTCACTGATCTTTTTCCTTGGCCATGTCGAGTCTACTGAGGAGCTCATTGAAGGCTTTTTAAATTTTTGTTAGTTTCAGAAATTCCTAGTGTTTCCTTTTGATTCCTTCATAAAGTCTCCATCTCTCTGTTTACATTACCTATCAGTTGTTGTATGTTGTCTATTTTTCCATTAGATCTCTTAGTATATTAATCAGTTATTTTTAATTCCCTGTTTGATAATTCCAACATCTATGCCATATCTGAGTCTTGTTCTGATGATTGCTTTGTCTCTTCATATTATGTCTTTTCTTGCTTCTTGGCATACCTTGTAATTCCTTTATTGAAATGAATACATGTTATTGGGTAACAGACACTGAAATAAACAGGCTTTTAGTGTGAGGATGCAATTAGTCTGGCTAGGAGTTGAGCTGTTTTTAATATTTGCGATAGGTGCAGGTACTAGAGCCTTCAAATTCCTCATGTCCTTGTTTTTGTCTTTCCTCTTGAGGCTTCCCTAAGTACTCCTCCTCAGAGAGAGTCTGTGTCTGGCAGCTCTTACAACTGTAATCCACTGTTACAATATTAAAGCCCTGATGGTATGATGGCAAGGTTTAAGGGTCTTATAATCTTAAAATTAAATATCAGTCTTTTAATTGGTCTTGTGCTTCTGGGCTGTGACTTCACAAGTGTTTTTCCAGTGGTATAGATTTCCCCTATTCCCACTGTCTTCTCCATTCACTGGCTACCGAGTTTTTAATCTAGTTGCCCCAAGCCCTGACTCCTGTTGACTATGTTCCCCTCCCTCTTTTAGGTTAGAAAAAAGCATCAGCTGGGAATGGAGTGGAAGGAATGCCATCATCCCAGCTGGGAAAAAGCTCAGACAGTCTTTTCTCCTGGAGAGTAGGCCTATGAGAAGGCTCTGGGCTTATTACATAATGATTTCTCTTTTCCTCCTCCTGCCAGAGCCATGAGAGGATTTTTTTTTTTTTTTTTTTTTTGGTTGAATCTCCACTGTGACAACACTGTTCTTGGAAGTAAACTCCGTAAAACTGTGGGGATTCCCCTAAGACCGCAACGTCCAGGAGTTTCTCACTTTTGCACTAGTCCAAACTCAGCCTCCCAATTCTTCAAAATAATCACTTAATTTTTCAAAATAATCTAATAGTTCATGGCTCCAGTGGTTTCCGCTCTGGATAGGCAGATCTCGGCTGTGACTGTCTGGGTGCACCTGTCTCCAGATTTCGGTCTAGTGGTTCCCTACGGGTCCAAAAGTCCTTTTCAGTTTTGCCAGCATTTCTTGTGGTAAGGATGAAGTGGTGATTTTCAAGTTCTTTATATATCAGTTTAAAATGGAATCCTTATTGCCTCCATTCTTAAAGGCTAAATTTTGATTCCTGTCCTTGGATTTTCATGAGATTCTCTATATTTAAAATAAACCATTTTTTCTCTAGAGTTGGCTTGAGTAGGTCAACCACACAATCAAAAGACCTGTGTTTGAAACGTATTGCCTGCCTCAACTGTTCAAAGGGGCTGGTTAGGCTAAAATAACTCTTAAAATCCCTTATTAATTAGCTAGACATAAAAGAAATAATACAAAAAAGATATCCTGCTTTAACCATTACTCTTGAAGCTATTGATCCTTTGTTTGCAGATGCATCTTCACTGTTAGGAAAGGTAAGTATTAAGTTAGTATGGGAGGGATAAAAGAAAAATATTTTACTTGTAAAACTGGATTGGGGAAGGATATTTCTAATAAATAAGGGTGTTATTGTCACAAAAGTTCAAATATATGACAGCTGACAATATGAACCTCACTTGTGCGTGTTTCAGTGGGTATAGAGTTGACCCTTGAACAACATGGAGGTTGGGCGCTGAAACCCCACACAGTCAAAAATCCACATATAACTTTTGACTCTGTAAAAAGCTTACTAATAGCTTACTGTTGATCAGAGGCCTTACTGATAACACCAACAGTTGATTAACATATATTTTGTATGTTATGTGTATTATATACTGTATTGTTACTATAAAGTTAGAGGAAAGAAAATGTTAAGAGAAAATACATTGATCCCTCATTAAGTGGTAGCGGATCGTCATGAAGGTCTTCATCCTTGTCATCTTCACATTGAGTAGGCTGAAGGAGGAAAAAGAGGGGTGGCTGGTCTTGCTGTCCCAGGGGTGGCAGAGGTGTAAGAAAATCAGCATGTAAATAGACCCACACAGTTCAAATTCATATGGTTCAAGGGTCAACTGTATTACCGATAATTAGGTAATTAAACCTTTTCATGAAGATTGAATCTTTTAATATAAGACACCAATCAATAATACTTATATCTCACTTTACTCCAAAACAGATTAAAGTATCTGTAATAGACATCTGTTTTGTCTGCCTGGCATCCTATTTGATTCTGTGACTATCAAACCTCTTGTTTTGGGGAAATGATCTTTCCTCAATTCCTATCAATCATAGAACCCACATCCCTGGCCATGGAGATGGACCTACGACCTGTCAGGCAGACCAGTGAGAATGCTCCCCTGAGACTTTCAGAATTAGGTCTATGGAGATAGGGGAAATCCTTCCTGTGGACCTAAGTGCTGCTGTTGCCACATCTCCAGCTATGTGGAGGAACCCAGGAGAATGAAGTCAATACACAGAGGAGAAAAGGCGGGGAAAATCCCCAGCATCATTTGTGTCTGTGAAGTTTACTGTACTCCTACTCTTCTCCTTGTATGATTAGATGATCCAGTATGTTACTCTCTTTCCCAAGCTAGTAGATTTCTGTCATTTCTAGCCAAAAGTTGGGCTAATACAGAAGCTGATATTAAGGGTTTCTGTTTGGTTGGGTTTGAACGTCTAAAATATTATTCTTAAACATAAGCAAAAAATTCTACTGGGAAAAAAATACCTTGAGGTGTGTTCTCCACAAAAGCAAAATCAAGGATATTAGGTTGTAGAAGAAAGGCCTTAAAGTTAAAACACTGAGCAGGATCTTATCGTCTGAGTCATGTACAAATTCCTTAATTACTCTATACCACAGTGGTATCTATAATTGAAGATAACATCTGTCACTGAACTGTCTTATAGAAAGAATGAGGTTCATAGAGTGCTTTGAGCAACTTGGAAAATAGTAATGTTTGAATCTAATGTATATGATGCATCACATTTAGAAATGGTGAACTTTGATTAATTTCCTAGTATCCCTGATGCTCAGTTTCTTTTTCTGTAAAATGGGGGTGATACCTTTTTTGAGGGGTTGACAGAATTAGCAATCATATCCACATGTGAAGCTGGGAGGTCATGATTCAGCCAAAGGTGATACTACCAGAAAAGGAAGGACAGCCAACTACCCAGGCATCCTTTGCAGGAGTTGATTTACATTTTGAAAAGTGGGCTTGTGTGGGGTAAGCTGTCTGCAGAGGTGTGTACTTAGGTGCTGGGGGAAAAGACAGGAGACCTGAGGACAATAAGAGATGGTAGTAGTTGGTTCCTATCCCAGAACAATGCACTGGCCCCTACTGGAAGAGAGGCAAAGAAGCTGTACCCTGGAAACAGCACTATTTTGGCAACTTAAGTGTTTCACAGTTTGGGAACATCTAAGCAAGGCAGCATTCTCCTACAGGAACAGCAGCATTAGAAATAGTGGAGGCCCAACAGAAGCCTGGCACGAGTAGGCTGCACCCAAGAGTGTGAACTTGTTTGTGAATCAGTGAGGAAACCCCTGAGACTTCCAAAAATAGTTGGGGAGAGGACTCTTCAGGGGACTGAGATCTTGCATGCAATGGAATTCTGAGTCAGCAAAATCTGGGTGTAAATGCTAATGTGGCTTTATAAGAGAACACTGATCCTTGAAATAGCTGGGTTCCACATATAACAAGATTTGGCAGTGAAGTATGAGCCCTATAAATGGCTATACTGTCATGCTAAGATTAACACCATGCAACAACATGGATGAACCTGGAGGACATTATGTGTAGGAAAATAAACCAGACACAGAAAAAGAAATAATACTGCATGATCCCACTCATGTGGAATCTAAAAAAAGTTTTATCTCATAGGGAACAGAACCATGGTTACCAGAGACTGGGGAGGGGAGAGCAGAAGGAAGAGAAGCGGGGGGGGGCGGTCAATGGGTACAAAGTTACACACTAGATAGGAGGAATAAGGCTCGGTCTATGCACAGTAGGGTGGACGCTAGGTTTGCAACAGCAAGGCAGATATACTACGAATAGCTCAAGAAGAGGATATTTTTTTTTTTTTTTTTTTAAATCGCTCTCACCACAAAGAACATGATAAATGCACCATGAGAAGGATAGATATGCCTAACGCACCTCACAATTTGATCCATTACACAGACATATACATGTATTGAAACACCAAACTGTGCCCCCATGACACATGCACAGCTTCAACGTGTCAAAAATTATGTAAAATTGAAAAAAAAAAAAAAAAGAATTCATCCCCATCTCAAATTGGCCAGTAGATGTCTACAAGCTCTGAGAATGAGTCACTCGATTTCTTTCCTGCTTAGTTAAAAGCATCAATTAACACGTTTTGATCTAACGCCTTTGACCTTACCACGAAAGAGTTTGACTTACATAGGCCCTCACCGTCATTCTATCAAGAAGCTGAGGGGCTAAAGCAAAATAAACTGCCACAAGGTCACCTTTATACACAAATTTTCGGGTGAAGTATTAAATGAACTTTGACTCACATCATACTACATTTTCTAGTACAGAGGTGAAATTTTCTAAACAACAAGGCATTCAATATAACGCTTTTGTGCCACTAACATTTTTGTTATCAACATACCACAAATGACAAAGCAATCTACAGAAGCTCATGGGACAGAACTAAGTTTCATCTCAACGTGGATAAACATGTCAATAAATTTAGTAAATTTTAAATTAGAAAAATAATTAAAACACTATAGAAAGAAAAACATTTGTAAAGAGTTGCGATTCTGATTGTCCTTTGTAAAGTTTGACATGTGTCATCAGTTTGTAGTGTATCGAATAACACTAAATGGCTCTAGAACATCTAACTGTTGGTACCGGAACACTCTGACACTCTACCTTGACATTCACAATGGCAACCCTAACAACATATGCCACTTGGTAAGAATTTGCACTTTAGGAGTCAGATTCATAAAGTCTGGCGTGGAACATTGCTTTAAAGAAGCCACATTTGGCACTTCCAGGCTTTAGACGCAGCAAAGGCCACCATCTGTCACAAACATATACTCACAGGAGTACTTCTGGTCTTGCTCAGTTGTACCTAGTAGTTACTAGTTTAGCTAGCCATCTATGACTTCTCTGATGGCGTGACCTGGTGAGCACAACTGCTTTGAATGATTTTCACCCTAATTTCTACCTGTCGTTTCTTTTTTGGGCGGGCATTACAGAGGTTGCAAACTACATAATATATCATTCAAGGGTCTGTTTGTTAACCTGTTTCTTCAGTGTACCTGGGCAATTAGCTAAAAATAAAAAGTTAAGGGAAAGCAGTAAAAGGCCATACTGATTGAGTATTGTGAAGAGAAAACTGTCTGTTAGGTTTCGTTGGATAGCAATGCAACTACTTGAAATAACTGCATCATTATTATGAATTTGATAGCTGTCTTTTAGCAAAATGTCTGCCCAGTTTCAGAGCTCGGCACATTTTTTTCCTATCAAGAAGTTAATGCTCAAATACTAAGGTATATAGGAATAATATATATACTATACTATAATTCTTTTTTTTTTTTGAGATGCGAGTCCACCCTGCTGCCCAGCGCTGATGCAGTGGCATGAGTCTTGGCTCACTGCAAGCTCTGTCTGTGGGTACCATGCCATTCTCCTGCCTCATGCTACAACCCGAGTACCACTGACTACAGGCACTGCCCACTACGCCCCAGCTAATTCTTGTATTTTTACGTAGAGACAAGGTTTCACCGTTTTAGCCAGGATGGTCTCAATTTCCTGATCTCGTGATCCGCCCGCCTTGGCCTCCCAAAGTGCTGGGATTACAGGTGCGAGCCACCATGCCCAGCCTGGTAATTATATTCTTGACAAGGCAAAGTGAACCTATGAAATTTTTTTCAGAATTATCTTTTTGAGATGAATGGACACTGTAACTCACTTAATCCTCATAACAGTTCTAAGCGATAACTGCCGTTTATTGTCAAATATGTATTTAGCACTTGTATTAGGCTGTTCTTTCTATAAATACCTGCGAGTGGGTAATTTATAAATTTATAAAGAAAAGATGTTTAATTGGCTCATGGTTCTACAGATGACAGGAAGCATGGTGCTGGCATCTGCTCAGCTTCTAGGGAGGCCTCAGGAAGCTTACAATCATGGCAGAAGGTGAAAGGGGAGCAGGCATGTCATATGATGAAAGTAGGAGCAAGTGAGAGTAGGGGATGGGGAGGTGCCACACTCTTTTAAATGACCAGATCTAGATCTTGCGTGAACTCAGAGCAAGAGCTCACTTACCACCCAAAGGATAGCCCAAGTCATTCATGAGAGATATGATCTAATCCACACACCTCCCACCAGGCTCCACCTCCAAGACCGGGGATTACATTTCAACATGAGATTTGGGTGGGGACAAATATCCAAACTTCATCAGCACTTATATCTAAGGATTATATGTAATACTAAAACAGTCCTGCTCTAGGTGGATACTATTGTCATCCCCATTTAATAGTGAGGAAACTGAGGCACAGAGAAATTAAGTAGCTTGGCTAATCTGAAATTAATATTAGTCTGTTTTAGAGAACAAAGAACTGTCACAAATATCTATGTAAAATATTTACACCACCACCTGCCAATTATTGAGTGCTAAGCACTGTATAATTTCTAAATTAATACTTCCAACCCTGTAAAGTAGCTATTATCTTAATTTTACAGATAAAGAAACTAGTGCATATAGAGAAAAAACTTGCCAGAGATCATATAGCTAGTTAGTGATAGAGCTGAGATCGGCCCCCACATGTATGTAAGTCAAAACCTATGCTTTTGACCAAGTCAGAAGTCCAGTACAATATAATCACAGATGGGGAGAGGGAATAGGATTTCTGAGTTGAAAAAAAAGGCTACATTTCATTATTATTATATTACCTCCAGTATAGCAAATAACAGAAACAGAGGTAAAAATCTCTTAGAAATTGGTCTCTATACCATACCCAATGGTACAATGACAACATAAGGAGAAGCGAGTTTTCTAATGATTTTTATGATGACATTTATAACATTTAAAAGTAGTTCAAACTGAGAAGAAATGCTTTAGCCTTAAAATTAAAGCTAACAGAAGTCCCCCACCTTTCCTACCTTCTTTACAATGCAGTATGTGTGCTCCAGCATTACTTACACTGTGCCACATATGGCAATAGATTTGTTATTCCCTGTAACAGCTTACTCAGGAAAATTATAAAATTCCTTATCTCAGGTTTCTAAAAACCAGTGTTTTGTCTGATAGGGTAGTTTCATGGTGGTCCTTTCTAAAATCAGAAAAGTCAACTGGACAACCTTTCAAAGTTTCTCCTAAACTTTTATGAAATAGCTATGCCAATGGAGTACTAAAATCTTTCCAAAAGTGTAAAGGGATGTTTGTTAAAATAATGCTCAAGAGATTTGATTCCACATAGGAACCAGTACAGTAAGTAACAATGCAAGCTCCTATACTACATAAAATATTCTACAGGGTTCAGAATAGAATATGTCAGAAACTTCTATAAAGGCTTTTTGTGCAATGGAGAAATTTTATGGTTAGAAATTTTATTCAAACATACATAGTTACAACTACCATCAAATAAGTATAAAATATATTCAAAGAATTAACTAGAAAGGGTTCTTCAAAGATAATCATAAAATATACTAAAATGTCAAGAGTATGATGGTAGTAACAAGACCATGAGAGAAAAATGAAATTATACATCAGGTTTGTACAGTTTCAGGTACCCACAACTTTAATGTAATAATGCTAGTAAGCAGCCTTTGAGTATTTCCTATACACCATCATGACAGTTAAATAATTCTCCCACATTATTTCATTTAATCTTCACTAACCTTAGAAAGTTATTCACCAATTTCATTTTACCAGGGAGGAAATGGAAGCTTAAAGAGATTAGCTCATACAGCTAATGTATGATTGATCTGGGTTTAAAGTTTAAACCCACATAGTCCAACTACAGAGCCCAAGCTCTTAATCACTGTGCTATGCTTCCTCCGTAGGACAAAACTTATTCACCATCAAGAAAAAAGATTTTTAAAATACTAAAATGAAGTGAAATGGCCAAGGAAGCAAAAGCCTTTGGTAGTCTTCAAACTGAACAATCCTTGAATCATTCTGACCTCACTTCGTCTTTTAGGGGTTTACTCCAATGGGCTACAAATATAATGGGTCCAAGAACTGGGGATTAATCACCCATTTTATCTGTAGCTGATTTTCCCAGTTCCCTTTTGCCCTCTTACCTATCGTGTCGGGGGGTGGGGGAAGGCTCCCTGCAAATCCAGACAAGCAGACTTTAAAATTGTGTTCACATCATCACATTATTCCAGTTGTTTCATTACTCATGTACATGGTGATTTCAGAAATTCTTAGAATAATCTGGTACACTAAATGTCAATTATGATGTGCGGCTCTTAGTAACCCACTGTGTGTCATTCTGGCTTCAAGAAGGACTCTAAAAATGTGGTCACTCTTGTTTACATCTTCTCTGGAAATTCAGATAATATGGAATCAAAGTAAGCATTTTAAAGTACAAGATATTTTCTGCTCTCCTTAGCTTTTTATGTTGTTGACTAATAAGAAGAAACTACCCTACAGGCCACCATGCCAGGGTATAAGAAGAGAATGAAACAGAAATCAGTAACGTACAACAGGTACCTTATAAATACTGCCTAACTTTTGCCATTCATATCTAACTTCCTTCAAGTTTTCAAGCATGGGTCACAAAGAAGACAAGAGCACCATGCAATGATTACTGAAAATATAAGCATACAAGTGATTTTTCTATTACAATACTTTATGAAACGATATGTAAAATTATTATACAGGATGAATTTTAATAATCTCCGCTTTTAAAAGCTTTTAACAAGAAGTCTGCTGCTAGTCCTGGGGACAGGGCCCCAGTGAGAACCTTTTGTTCCAGAAGTGGAATCTGTTCCCGGACTGTGGGATGGGTCCTGAAATGCTCTAACACACTTTCCTGAATGAGATTCCACATCCAAACTTTCTGTTGCTTCCGTCGTTTGGCAGTCAGTTCCCCACTGGCAAGCATTAGGTTCTGGAAATCTTTCATTTTATCCCACATTTCAGAGATCCCCTCTCCACTTCTGGCAGAAATACGAATTACCTATTGAAAAGGGAAGAACCAGACCATCTCACTTAAAATGATAGAAAACATTTTCATGGGGACTGTGATACCTGCCAGTTAATTCTTATAGTCTACAGAAATAGGCAATTGACAAGAAGGAGATTTTATTGCTGTGTCAAAGTAAACATACCAATATATATTCTGACATAACATACCTAGGATTACTAAGTGCATAGCAGAAATAAAACACTGATTCAAGGTCAAATTTTAAATCCAGAGATTTGTTTTAATTTATTTTATTTTAATTGCTCAGATGGTCAGGGGCATCATAGAGGACTTGTGACAAGGGCAATGCCAGGTAGGTTCCCCTGAGGCCTGAGTGCCAGAAAATGAAGGTAGGTTGAGAAATAGCCTAATTCCCTCTGTCAAATTTGCCTGATTTAGTAAGTGGAAGAGCTGGGCATCTGACATCTGCATGTATATATAAGATGGCTCCAGACTCAATACAGACAACATGATTGGGAAAAACTGGGATATGACATTAAGATAAGTCATCATTATTCTCATTATAATGATTGCAGCTTATTCTTTAACAACATAGTGTCTGTCTACAGATAAAGAGGCCCACATCAATATTACTGCCTCACTTATTACAGGATTAAAATTTTTTTCCCTACTAAAAATGGCACCCAACAAACATAATGGGAATGGAGGTATCGCCATCACAAGCCTTTTCTCTCTTACTGAAATTCCAACATAGTTAATCAAATCATTAACTGCTCCATAATCTTAAGGACGGTTCCTTTCAGAATGGATTTGCTATCACTTCCAAATGGCTCAAATCAAGTATTACAATCACATCTATCATCTCTGATCTAGCTTTTGACATCTAGTGGTTAAAGGATTATATTTAAAATCATGACTACACACTCTGGCTTTGTCATGATTTTTAAAACTATAATCTTCACATAGAAGCAAGATTGATTATACGTCTAGTTTGGGACTTACATCCTGTCTTCTAATGTACACAATCCATTCAGAGTGAAAGATACAGAATGCAAGCAAGCTTACCTTTGGTTTCCAGACTTGTGAACGTTTGCGGAGTAATTTCAGTGCACTCACATACTCTGCTTGTATCCTTCGAGCTGGCACAATCAAATCTCCATCAGATTTAGTTACAGCTACCAGATCTGCCATCTCGATTATACCCCTTTTGATACCCTAAAGATATCAGAAACATTTAATGACAACCAACATAAAAATGGGAAAACTAGTCAATGCTAAGATTTTGAAAGTCATACATTTCATTAACTTTTCATCTGTATCCTCCTAAGCCCTGGATACCAAGAATCACCATTACTTGACAGAAATCACTCAAAAGCATTGGCTGTTGGAATTATAGAAGTTGTCTGTAATATCTCTTCCAAATTTAGAGACTCACATGTTGAAATACATTCAGAATTAGGGTAAATACATCAAGTCACAACAAGATTGAGTGGCAGGAGAGTTCACATTGTCTCGTGATGGAATCTGCTTCTCATGAGCTAACACTGCAGGAGGCAAAACCATCCATCAGTAAGGTGCTTAAAAAGAAAACACACCTATTTCTCCACATCCTCTCCAACACCTGTTGTTTCCTGACTTTCTTTAATGATTGCCATTCTAACGGGTGTGAGATGGTATCTCATTGTGGTTTTGATTTTGCATTTCTCTGATGGCGAGTATGATGAGCAGTTTTTTTCATTTGTCTGTTGGCTGTATGAATGTCTTCTGTCTTCTTTTGAGAAATGTCTTTCATGATCCTTCCCACTTTTGATGGGTTGTTTTTCTGTATATTTGGTTTGAGGTTCTTGTAGATTCTGGATATTAGCCCCTTGTCAAGACTGGGAGTAGGTTGCAAAAATTTTCTCCCATCTCTGTAGTTGCCCTGTTCACTCTGATGGTATGTTTCTTTTGCTGTGCAGAAAGCTCTTTAGTTTAATTAGTTCCCATTTGTCATTTTGGCATTTTGCTGCCATTGGCTTTTGGTGTTTTAGACCATGAAGTCCCTTGCCCAGTGCTATGTCTGAATGTACTACCTAGATTTTCCTTCTATGGGTTTTTATGGTATTATGGTCTAACATTTAAGTCTCAATCCATCTTGAATTATATCTTCGTATAAGGGGTAAGAAAGGATCCCAGTTTCAGTTTTCTACTTATGGCTAGAGCAATTTTCCCAGCACCATTTATTAAATAGGGATTCCTTTCCCCATTTCTTGTTTCTCTCAGTTTGGTCAAGAGATCAGATGGCTTAGATGTGTGGTATTTTTTCGAAGGGACATCTGTTCTGTTCATTGGTCTATATCTCTGTTTTGGTACCAGTACCATGCTGTTTTGGTACTGTAGCCTGTAGGTATAGTTTGAAGTCAGGTAGCAGACGCCACACCTGTTGGTGGGATTGTAAACTAGTTTCAACCATTATGGAAAACAGTATGGCAATTCCTCAAGGATCTAGAACTAGATGTACCATATGACGCCCAAGCCATCCCACTACTGGGTATATACCCAAAGGATTATAAATTATTCTACTACAAAGACACATGCACACGTATTTTACTGCGGCACTAATTCAAAATACGCAAAGACTTGGAACAACCCAAATGTCCATCTGTTGGACAGACTGATTAAGAAAATGTGGCACAATATACACCATCGGAATACTATGTAGATGCAGCCTAAAAGGATGAGTTTGCGTCCTTTGTAGGGAATGGATGCAGCTGGAAACCATTCATTCTTAGCAAACTATCACAAGAAGAGAAAACCAAACACCCGCATGTTCTCCACTCATCAGGTGGGAACTGAACAATGGATCACTTGGACTCGGTGAAGGGAACATCACACACCTGGGGGGCCTATCCATCGGGGAGGCGGAGAGGAGGGAGGCTGATTGCATTGGGGAGTTATACATGATCCCTAAATGATGAATTGAGGGTGCTGACGAGTTGATGGGTGCAGCACACCAACATGGCATGAAAGTATACATATGTAACAAACCTGCACCAGTTATCACATGTACTCTAGAACTTAAAGCTATAATAATAAAAAAAAAAAAAAAGAGAGAAAAAAAAAAAAAAAAACACACCTATCATTAACATCTGCATTTCCAGAAAAAAGTCTTTGAAATTTTTCTTAAATGTATATAGCATTTTATTTTCAATTTGCATTTGAGGAAAATAACCTGATGTCTACAAACACATCAATCTCTTTTTTTATTATTATTTCTTTTATACTTTGTATTTTCTTCTTTCAGCTTTGCGTGGACAAACCTCAATCTCTTAATTCAAATTATGTCACATAAAATATTAAAATAAAGGATGAAATCCAAAAGTCAAACCTTATTTAGTACATACAGGTTTTCTACATAAGATTAAAATTTCAAATATTTTAAACAAAACTTTCAATTATGAAATTCTAATAGTTAATGCTTCTAAATAAGCAGCCATGATCTGCAATCACTGTGTTTTAGAATTATAAAATTGAAACAGAAGCATTGTATAACAAATAATTTGTCTGGGCTAGGTGTGGTGGCTCACACCAGTAATCCCAGCACTTAAGGAGGCCGAGGCACAAGAATTGCCTGAGGTCAAGAGTTCAAGACCAACTCGGGCAACAAAGCAAGACTTCATCTGTAGGAAAAAAAAAAATTACAAAAATTAGCTGAGAGTGGTTGCACATGGCTGTAGTCCCAGCTACTTGGGAGGCTGAGGTAGGACGATCACTTGAGCCCAGGAGTTCAAGGTTACAGTGAGTTATAATTACACCACTGCATTCCAGCCTGGGAAACAGAGTGAGACCCTGTCTCTGAAAAAAAAAAAGGAAAAAATTTGTCTGGTCTTTGAGTTTCTGGGAGGTAATCTTTTAAGTTCTAAATTCCCAGAATTTCCTGAGTAACAGGAATGTCTGTTAATCATGGGAGGTGCCTGGGGCTATACCTGAGTTTATGCAATGAGATCACTCAGGATGGGGGACTGACCATGGCAGAAAGACCTATCATGTGATTAGAGGGTTGGGGTTTTATGCCATGTGATATCAACCCAACTTCCAGGGAGGGGACAGGGGCTAGAAATCAAGTTCAATTATTCAATCAATCATGCCTACATAATGAAACCCCAAGAAAAACTTGGGATACTAAAGCTCAGGGGAGCCTTCTGGTTGGTGACACACATCAATATGCCAGGAGAGAAATGTGTCTTGAGGACACAGAAGCTTTGTATTTGGGCTCTCCCAGAGTTCTTATGTGTCTCTTCATTTGGATGGTCCTGATTTGTCTCCTTTATAAGCACATTGCAATTGTAATATAATGCTTTCCTGAGTTCTCTGAGTCACCCTAGTGCAGGGGTCCCCAACCCCCAGGCCACGGAGGAACTGGTCCTCACAGCAGGCGGGCAGCAGGCGGGTGAGCATTACTGCCTGAGCTCTGCCCTGTTAGACCAGAGGCAACATCTGATTCTCATAGAAGAGCAAACTCTATTGTGAACTATGCATGCTAGGGATCTAGGTTGTGCACTCCTTATGAGAACCTAATTGATGCCTGATGATCTGAGGTGGAACAGTTTCACCCCGAAAACATGCCCTCTTACTCCCAGTCTATGGAAAATTGTCTTCTATGAAACCAGTCCCTGGTGCCAAAAAGGTTGGGGACCACTGCTCTAGTGAATTACTACATCTAAGGGATAATGGGAACTCTCAAATTTATAGCCAGTTGGTCAGAGGTATGGGTGGCCTGGGAACCCTGGAGCTTGCAGCTAGTGTCTGAAGTGAGAGGAGGCTTGTGGAGGACTATGCCCTCACCCTATGAAGTCTGCACTAACTTTGGGTAGTAGTGCCAGAACCGCAGTGCAGGAGGAGAGTAAGAATCCCGTTGTACAACATATAAACTATGATAATGGGATCCCACTAGCCCCAGAACTTTTGAATCAAGTGTACTAACAACATCTATGCAACAATGGTCTCTTCTGAGTGGAGCAATCCATGTATTTTAGTCATGTTACAGATGGAAAAAATTATGTTGCATAATTTTACATTCTCAAGGTCATATATTCTATTCCTGTAAGTTAGGAAAAAATATAGAGAATCTACCTTTGTTTCAGGTATTTTAGCCAACATGAATGATGTTTCATTTTCTAAACCATTATCAACTTAGTTTACAAAAACACAACATTGGAAATTTTTATTTTCAGAAATATACATTTTGCATTTTTGGGGAAAAAAATAAAAATAATTACCTGCAACTCATCTCCTCCCGCTGGTGGCAGTAGTAAAACAAACATGTCAACCATGTCAGCAACAGCAAACTCCGACTGACCCACACCTGAAATTTTAAATCACAACTACATCCTAAAATACTCACCATTATTAGACTTTCTCAACTACATTGACCATCATTTTCATTCAACTTCATCCACTCATACTCATGGTCACACAGTCAACCTGGTCACCTCTTTAAACATTGCACTTCTGAAGAATGTATTAAATGTCATATCTTACCCTCTAAGCAAACCAGTTATCCTTCCCAGCTCTCCCACTCTGTTCTTGGATTGAATGGAGAACCTAAAGGCTTCCATCCTCTCCTCACTCTCACAGCTCTTTCTTGGCTTCCCTTTCATCAGCGAGCAGCTTGAACACTGTGACTCTAATTTTGAATCATGCCTGCAAATACTTTCATCTTTTTTGTCTTCTTGTCCTCACACTTGCCTGCAAACACCCAGTTATGTAGGGATCAATCCCACTATGTGTGTTCTCTCCTCCATAAGCACGTGAGAGAAATCACTCAACTCTGTGGACAAGAGCCACGACAGGCAGCCTCTGCTACACCTTCCTTACGGCCTGGCAAAAGCAATCTCCCTAAACGCCCTCAGTTGGCTTCCATTCCATTTCCCACAGCAGCTATTATGACCATTCACTGTACCATAATCTCCCCGCGTGATCAGGACCACAGCACCTACTTCACAGAGGAAATAAAGGAAAGAACTTTCTAGGCTTCTCCCTCTCCCATACTCCACAGGTAACAAGACACAAATACAAACAGCCTAAAGCCTCCTCTGCGGTCTCAGTGTAAGAACTATTTGACTGAAAAGAAATCTCATTCTTTTTCACTTCCTCTGGGTCCTTGCTGATTTTTATCTTTAACCTCTTGTTTGTCTATAGGCTCTTGCCCTCCGGCACAATACATAAATTGTGCTCAAATCTTTCTCATCTTAAAACGACATAAAACAAAAACAACAACAACAAAATAACAAGACGAAAACTCACAAACTCCTCCAACTATCACCATGTTTCTCACTTTTTTTTTAAATACGCAAGTTTCTGGAAAAAGGTAATTTATGCTCACTCCTTCCACTTCAATTCATGTTCATCTCATACCACTTAAAACTGGCTTCCAGCCTGGGTGATGTAGTGAGACCCTGTCTCTACAAAAAATACAAAAATTAGCTGGGCATGGTGGTGTACCTATAGTCCCAGCTACTTGGGAAGCTGAGGTGGAAGGACAGCTTGAACCTGAGCCTGGGAGGTCAAGGCTGCAGTGAGCTGTGATTGCACTGCTGTACTCCCACCTGGGCAACATGGTGATACCCCATCTCAAAAAAAAATCTTGCTTCCACCAAAACTCTGGAAACTCTCTCCCTTTCACGGTGTGATGGACTTCTAGTTGCCTATTTAATATTTATTCTTTCCTATTTTCTTACCCAAATGCTATTAGGAGTATCAACATATCAGATGAAAGACCACATTCACAAATCCCCTTTCAGCTAGATACGATGAATGAGTCAAAGCAACAGTCATTAGATGGGGTTTCCAGAAAAGTTTTTTGAAGACGGCTAATCCAGCTACACCTCTTATGCCACCCCTCCCTGCTTCCTTATTTCCCTTTCCTTCTTCGATCTATGTGGAACATGGAAGTGTCAGTCAGAGCTTCATCAGCCATCTTTTAACCATGAGCAAACTGAGGAGGATGGAAAGTGAGTGCTAAGAATAGTAATCTGGCAGACAAAAGAAACCTGTGACACCGACAGCACTGTCAAAGTGCCTTACCTGCTCCGGACTGCCTGCCTCAGGCTCCTTTTTATTTTAAAGAGAGACTGGGTCTTGCTCTGTTGCCCAGGCTAGAGTGCAATGGCACGATCATGGCTCACTGCAGCCTTGAACTCCTGGGCTCAAGTCATCCTTTCACCTTAGCCTCCTGAATAGATGGAACTACAGGTGTGTAACACAATGCCTGGCTAATTTTTTTTTTTTTTGGCAGAGCCAAGGTCTTGCTATGTTGCCCAGGCTGGTCTCAAACTCCTGGGCTCAAGCAATCCTTCCACCTTGGCCTCCTGAACTGCTGGGACTACAGGAATAAGCTACCATGCCTGGCCTCAGGGTTCTTTTATTTTTTGAGACAGAGTCTCACTTTGTCACCCCAGCTGGAGTGCAGCGGTGCCATCACAGCTCACTGCAGCCTCAAACTCCCCAGGCTCATGTGATCCTCCCACCTCAGCCTGCCAAGTGGCTGGGACTATAGGTGCGCACCACCATGCCCAGCTAATTTTTTTATTTTTCTGTAGAGACGGGGTTTTACCATCTTGCCCAGGGAGGTTTGGAACTCCTGGGTTCAAGCAGTCTGCCTGCCTTGGCCTCCCAAAGTTCTGGGATTACAGGCTGGGGCCACAATGCCCCCTCTAGGTCTCTTTTATTTAGAAAAGAACCTCTTTCTTGTTTGAGTCACTGTTATTTTGAGTTTCTGGGAAAGGTGGCTAAATACAATTTCCAGGTAATGTATTTGGTTTCTAAGGTGCTCTTCTCCTTTGATTCTCTACTACCACTCAGGCAACTAACTCTTCATTCATCTACTTTTTAATGGTGGAGTTTCTAAAGCACTGTCATGGCTATTGTTATGAACTGAGTTGTGTTCCCCTCATCTAAAAACATTCCTATGTTAGGCCAGGTGTGGTGGCTCAAGCCTGTAATCCCAGCACTTTGGTAGGCTGAGGCAGGCGGATCACAAGGTCAGGTGTTTGAGACCAGCCTGGCCAATATGGTGAAACCCTGTCTCTACTAAAAATATAAAAATTAACCGGGTGTGGTGGTGCACACCTGTATTCCCAGCAACTCGGGAGGCTGAGGCAGGAGAATCATTTGAACCTGGGAGGCGGAGGTTGCAGTGAGCCAAGATTGCGCCACTGCACTTCAGCCTGGATGACAGAGCGAGACTCTGTCTTTAAAAAAAAAAAAAAAAAACCCTTCCTATGTTAAAGTTCTAACCCTCAAGGTGACTTTATTTGGAGATAGGGCCGTGAAAGAAGCAATTAAATGAAGTCATAAGGGTAGGGCCTTAATCCAATAGGACTAGTGTCCTCAAAAGGACAGGAAGAGACACTAGGAGAGTAAAGTGAACAGGAAGAGACAAGGGAGAATGAAGATGCAGCAAGAAGGCAGTCATCTATCTACAAGACAAAGGTATGGGTCTTAGGAAAAACCAACCCTATGGGCACCTTAATGTTGAACTTCTGTTCTCCAGAACTGTGAGAAAATACATTTCTGTTGTTTAAGCCATCCAGTCTGTAGTATTTTGTTGTGGCAGCCCTAGCAGATTAATATAAATGTCTTTCATTTTTGTCTGATATTTTCCCCAGTTGATCTAAACTAAATTATTAACTTAAAGTATGAAACTATGAACTATGCTGGTAAGTGTTAAATCTGTATTTCTCATTCAGTCCTTTTCTCTTGAGACACACAGTCACTCGGATACCTAATCAGCATTTAACACTTAACATATTCACAACTGAACTCATTGTTTTCCTCTCCGCACATCCACTTTTTCCACAGCATTCTCTATTATCTGCAATTCCCCTTCCTTCCTTATCTCACATCTTATCATGGATAAAATCCTGCCCATTTATCTTCAATGTTATGTTGATCCATCTCATCTCCATTCCCACTTCCTTTGCTTCGTTCACACCTCTACCATCTCCTTCTGGGATTAGCACAGTAGTCTCCTGATTCTATTCTAGCCCTCTTCTAATCATTCTATACTCTGCTGCCAGGGATCTCTCCAAAATACATATCTGGTTTTCTCACTCTCCTGCTTATCCAGCAGCATCTTCCCACTCCTTTCAGGGCAAACTCCAGAAGACTCCATGGCATGGCATGTAAGGTCGCTGACAATCTGGCCCTGGCCTACTGTTCCAACTGACCTCCCTTCATTCCCTGCCTTCACACTCTGGGCTCTAAGCATCCTGAGCAAACTGCACTTCTCTGGATGGGCCATGTTTTCTCACTCCTGTGTATCTTTGCAAATGTCCTTTATCCCATACTTTGTTTAACTCGAATTCTTCCTTCAAAACTGAGTTCAGCTGTCACTTCCTCTAGAAAGTCTTCACTGGACCCCCAAATCTGAGTTAGGCTGTATCACAAACATTTATCACACAATAATATAATAGACTGTCTCTCCACAAGAAAGAATTTATTGGGGTTTTCATTTCAGTGTCTTCATCACATGTAACTATATGCTAAGGATATAAAACAATGAAATAAAACATATCTGCATTTTCAAAAAGCAGCCAACTACATTAATTTTCTTGGTGAACACAGTAGTCACATGAAATGTACTTAAACAAAGTAGGTGTTGTGCTTAAGCATCATTTACACAGATCATCCTAATGCTTACAGTTCTCCTCTGGCATGTATAATATACCACCTATGTAACAGTTATCCAGATAGATGGCTTATTTTTACTTTTTAAAATAAGATCTTGGAGGGTACAGATTATAACCTATACATTCACATCTTCTATGGAGTATGGGATATCTTGTATTTAATTATACATTTAGCAAATATCTGCTGAATGAACAAAAATAAGTTGTCACTCATCTTTATATAGCATTCATAAAATAGTATATTGTTACGAAATAGAATAGCACACTCACCTACGGTTTCAATAAGAATTATGTCATATCCTGCTCCTTCACACAACAAAATAGCTTCATTTGTGGTCCTTGTCACACCTCCTAAAGTTCCTCTAGTAGGAGATGGCCTGATATATGCATTCATATCTCTTGATAACTCAGTCATTCGGGTTTTATCACCTAAAAGTGATCCTAAAACATACAGTTACATTTTATAATTATGGAACAGTTTTACAGGTCAATTACCAGCCAGTTCCTACAGGGAAGTGCTTTATGCCATTTTTCCGTAAATCTCAAACTGCATTTCATATTATTGAGCTTTTCTCCAACTCATTGTATACAATGATGTCAGATTCATCTTAACATTTCAAGTCCCTCAAAACCTATACTTTTAACTTCCCCCTGACCAAAGGTTCCAATCTAGATTCTTCAGCCGCACCTTACCTGTCCAACTCTGGCTTCTACTAGTCCTCACACCAATTCTCTGTTCTAACCAGGGTGGTTACTGTGTTTGCTTCTGCCCACCTTTTGTTTGTGCTCTCATGTCAGAAGTATTTCTACTGTTTCCTCACTGCTAAGTTATAGCGTGTCAAGCCCAGGGTCTGTATTCTGGCTCCACCATTTCACACTATTCAATTTTGAGAGGTCACTTTACCTTCCTGAACCCTCTTTCCTCAGCTACATCACAAGGGTAATATGCTACTGGGGGAATCAAATGTAATTATACACAGGCATGTGCTTCAAAAACTGTTACTAACAAAAACACAGAACTTATCCACCTAATAAAGATCAGTGAAAGTCCTTGCTCCTTCATATAGTCTGCCTGGAACCTTTTCAGCCCATGCCCATCTCTGTGATTTTCTGTGCTACAACAGCTCTGCAATGTATGCCAGCATCCTGGAGGGCGTAAGAGAACTTTAGTGTCCCTCCTCTTTCTATTATCTCCATGAGCACCCTCCACTCCTCATTCTTTTATTTTTGCAAATGACATTTTCTCAACCTTACGTAAATGCTACACAAATATATCTTCAAGCTGCCCCTTCTGCCCAGTCTGTTGTTTCTAATCGCCTACTACTTAGAAAATGTGGAGCTCTCACTGAATGCAATGTAAGCTGAGTCAATGGATGGAAAACTATTCATACAACACATTTTTTGGTTTCATATTTTTAATTCTTATCTCTTTCACACAGTGGTTCTCAACTGGGGGCAATTTGGCAATGTCTAGAGACATATTTACTTGTCACAAGTGAGGGGTAGGGTGCTACTGGCATCTACTGGGTAGAGGCCAGGTATGCTGCTAAGTAAGCATCCTTCAATGCACAGAACAGCCACCCACAACAAAGAATGATTTGACCTAAAATGTCACTACTGCCAAGGTTGATATACCATGCTTTAAATAAGTATAATAAGTATTTGCCTACAGGACCACGCCTTACATAGGTTGTACACTAAATGCTTAACAAAGTGTTAAGAGTAGGCACTCAAAAACTGTGGAATGAAACTGGTTATGTTTTTGTTTTCATTGTAGTATAATATTTTGACAAACATCAATACTTACAAATTCTAGAAGACTAAAACTCCCAGGACTATTACCTTTTACTACTTTGCTTTAGTCATATAACGTTTGTAGGTGTACTGCTGTTCTAATCTGAATATTTATTTTCCATCTTTTTAAGAGCTACCTTTTCCACATAATGTTAAAGATTGAAAAGTTTCTTAAAGATATGCTCTTTTACCACTAAATGCCAGTTCAGAGTCTTCTCGTAGGTTCTAATTCTAGACCACACAGGTACTCCATACATCAACTTCCTTATTTACTTCACACACAACCTTTTTCTAAGGTAATTTTCTGCATGAAATAATCTCTGTGTAAGTAAACAATCTGCCAAAGCTATACTTTAAATTACTATCCTATAGATTCCATCACATTGAAGTAAACATTAGGAAATTACTCTTCCATGTCTTAGCCAGTGATTCCAAAACTGTTCATTGTAGACCCTCATGAAGGTCTCAAAGCTATCATAGGGGGTCTGTGAATTCAAAGCACAAAAAAGATTGACTATAGACCAAAAAACTAATGCTTCTCAAACTTTAATGTAATGCTGTTTTTCAAGTGTATGTACTGATACAATAGGGTAGAAATTTATATTTAGAGTGTTTTGTCTATCCTTGTATTTTTTCTTTCAAAGTCTACATAATTTTTTGCCTGAGAAAGGGACCACTATTTTTTGAGAAAGGTTAGGAACCACATAGCTATGTAACTTTAACCATAGGCTATTTTGTTACATTATTTTTGTCTATTTTTATCTCAAGCTATCATTTTTTTCTATTGTTCAGTATTCTAGAATATTGTGAAAATGGGGGAATGGCCTTCTCACCTATATATAAATGAGGGCCACTTACTAAAAAATCCTTCATTAAGTACTTACTTTTAACAAAGTTCTAAAGCTGTAAATAAGACAACATATTGACAGGGATTTAATTTTGAACCTTGTGAGCAAAAATTTTATTTTACAGTTAACTTTTTTTATTATAGTGACTCAAAAATTTTGAATGTTCTAAGCTAGATTTCTCAATGGGGTGATAATAGGAATTGTCTACGTCTATATTAACCTAAGTCCCTAAAATATGATTACATCATCATTCTGAATATTTAGTATTAAACCCACATTATAACACAGTATGCAAAAATCAAATACTTCCATAAAGCATCTTGTATTTACCCCTTCACAACGCATATTGTATTGTAATGGCCTGTGTTTGTGTTTCCCGCATAAGATGTAAACCTCGCTAAAGCCAAGACTGTATCTTGTTCACCATCATATAACACAGTTTAAGAATCTTCCATGTACAATGCCTCACCTATAGTAAGCACTCAAATACTTGCTAAGTGAGTAACTGTAGTATGAAAAGCTTAAATCATAAAGAGGGGTAAGGCAAGAAAAAACCTTTCCTGTTTATATGGTATGCTTTCTGTTTTCTTTAAAAGATCCTTTGGGGAACTAAGTTTTTATTCATTTTATCTCTGATAAGCTGCAAATTAAACTTTGAGTGACTTCATGACCTCAAATCGGAAAGTAATTGCTTAACATTCTGTGCGACATACAATGTACTATGCTAAATGCCGTAAGGGGAATGGCAGTTTATTACAGTGCCCCTCTAAGAGCTTTCTGTTTAACTGAACATATTATATAAACAGTTGACAATTATAAACAGCAGTAAGGTGGTTTTTTTTGTTTGTTTTTTGTTTTTGAGACAGAGTCTTGCTGTCGCCCATGCTAGAGTGCAGTGCCACGATCTCGGCTCACTGCGAGCTCCACCTCCCAGGTTCACGCCATTCTCCCGCCTCAGCCTCCCGAGTAGCTGGGACTACATGCGCCTGCCACCACACCCGGTTAATTTTTTTTTTTTTGTATTTTTAGTAGAGATGGGGTTTCACCGTGTTAGCCAGGATGGTCTCGATCTCCTAACCTCGTGATCCCCCCACCTTGGCCTCCCAAAATGCTGGGATTACAGGCATGAGCCACCATGCCCAGCCCCTAGAAGTAAGGTTTTTCTAAAGCTTAAGAGATGTTAAAAGTTTATGAGGAAAATGATGCATGAGTAAGTACCTATTTTCTGAATTTCACAGGTGCTAATGCAACCAGGAAACACAACAGGAGCAAAGAGGGGCCTGGCCTTATGCATGGGAGCTGAAGGACTGAAATTTGCATTTGATCATCTTCAACTTCTGGCACCTGTTGTCTCAGTTTTCTGAGTGCCCACTGAGCTATCCACAAGCTGGCCTCCTCTGAAGAGTACAACACTCCCAAACTACTTCCACCTAACTCTGCAGAACTCCCTTCCTTCAGCGAAACCAAACTTAGCTAGCAGTTAGAGGTCACTCAACTGTGCCAATTCCTACTAAATTATAACAGAAGGCCTCTAGAGCTCTGCAATTTAAAAAGAATCAGCCATACTTACCACCACTAGTACAAGAAGAAGGGTCCACAGCCAGCACAGATAATTTGTGCCCTCTCTCAGTAAGCATTTTTCCAAAATATTCTATAAATGTTGATTTTCCAGCACCAGGGGGCCCAGACAACCCTATGGTGGAAAGAGATCTTCTAATTCAATGAAACAACTGAAATCGGAACTACGATCAGCTTTACTGAGTAAAATATTAGACTACCTTCTAGTTCCCCTAATGTATTAAAACCACAATTCATATATTTCAGCATGTCCTAAAATGGCAAATAAAAATCTGTTTCTTTAATTCCTGAGTAATGGGGCTATAGGAAGGAAACACTCTGGGTTCCACATGTTCACAAAATTCACTTTTAAAAATTATAAAACATGCTTTGCCTTTGTACTATAAAGTAGATCTTTCTGGACAGACTTCATTGTCTCCATTGTTAATGGGCTCAATTTCTACATCTGCCTACCTCACATCATGATCAGTAATTATTCTACCTACCTCAGTAGGTAGAATTCTTCTGAGAATTCTACTTCTTCCCACTGGAAAAACAACTCATTATTCTAGAAATTCCCAGTGATTGAGAAAGCAATTTTCTATTTATAAGGGATCATCTTTTTTCTTCATATCACTTATAACTCAAAGAATATAAACTGAATTCTGAAAAAAATAATTTATGTTAAGAAAAGCAGAAAATTCCCCCACTTGGAGAGTTGGCAGTGCACAGCAGGTAAGAGCACAAACCCTGAAGCCACGCAGCCAGCTCTCATTCTAGCTCTACCTCCCACGAGCTGTGTGCTCTTGGGTAAGTTACTTTGAACCTCTTTCTATGCCTCAGTGTCCACTGCAATAATAAAATAGATATGGTAACAGTACCTCTCTCTTCAGATTGTTTTAATAATTAGATGAGTTAATGTCTACAATATGTTTAGAACAGTGCATGGCATAAGAGATATATAAATGTATGTTAAATGAAATACATAAAACATAGGCATTTAACTAACTACACTCAAAGTATATACAGTGTACGGTATGCCTGACTCCTTACCACAATTCTTAGGGCAGATCCAATACTTATCTTAAACACCTTCTTAGATGCTGAATAAACATTTGTTGCTTTTACTTATGATGAAAAAAAATAACTGCAATAAAGACAGGTTTATCTGGCCTCACAAGATCAAGATGGAAGAACCAGAACAGCACTACAAAGTTATCTGTGAACTGCTAGTTAATTCCACACATTTCTGAGACATTTTTTCAAAGATTCTCTAAAATCTAGTAAGTAGGCAGTTTGTCATAACTAGAATTTCTCTGTGGGAGTTTGCTAGTATCTTTGTTTACCATACATAAAGATTATTAACGTCCAATGTAGTACTCTCAAAATGAGAATCCCTCAGTCAGGGCAGAAGATTAAGAAGTCTGAAAAATGGGGACCAGTATAAATATTGGTTGGTGAGCTTTTTTGAAATTATCTTAAAGCATCTATGCCCATTACCCTAAAAACTAGGAGGCTTTTGTGTCTGCATTGCCAATAAACTGTGCGATAAAGGTGTAATGTGACATGAAATTTTAAAAGTATTTACTCATTCTCCACAAAATTTTTGCACTTTAACCACCAAGGCAAGTTGTTTTTAGCAGGAGGGTTGGTTCAAATCACCTAGTTCACCACCGTGGGACATTCTCATTACACTTAAACTGGCTTGTTTAATTCCTGCTGGTCAAACATATCTAAATTGTTTTACAATGCACAATTTCAAAAGCAATTTCAGAACCACGTCAAATTGTTCAAGAAATCAAATGAACATCTAATATACAGACAACGAATAAATATGATCTCTTTTTTAAAGGACATTTTGATAGGCTGTGCATGGTAGCCCATGCCTGTAGTCCCAGCACTTTGGTAGGCCAAGGTGGGAGGACTGCTTGAGCCCAGGAGTTCGAGACCAGCCTGGGCAACATAATATAATGAGACACCCTCCTCTACAAAAAACTTTTTAAAAAAAATTAAGCCGCCGGGCGCGCGGTGGCTCAGCCTGTAAATCCCAGCACTTTGGGAGGCCGAGATGGGGATCCACGAGGGCAGGAGATCGAGACCATCCGTGGGCTAACACGGTGAAAACCCCGTCTTACTAAAAAAACAAAAAAACTTAAGCCGGTTGTGGTGGCAGGCGCCTGTAGTCCCAGCCTACGTGAGCTGAGGCGATGGGGAAGAATGCGTAAACCTGGGACGGCGGAGCTTGCAGTGGAGCTAGATCCGCCCACTGCACTGCCGAGCTAGGGCAACAGGAGCGAGACTCCGTCAAAAAAAAAAAAATTAGCCAAGGATGATGTTGGAGGCATGATGTTGGAGCCAAGCATGATGTTGGAGCTATGATCACCACTGCACTCCAGCCTGGGTGACAGAGTGAGACTCCATCTCTAAAAATAAAATAGCTGGGCACAGTGGTTCATGCCTGTAATCCCAGCACTTTGGGAGGCCGAGACGGGTGGATCACTTGAGGTCAGGAGTTCAAGACCAGCCTGGCCAACATGGTGAAACCCCGTCTCTACTAAAAATACAAAAAGTAGCTGGGCGTGGGAGTGTATGCCTATAATCCCAGCTACTTAGGAGGCTGAGGCAGGAGAACTGCACAAACCCAGGAGGCAGAGGTTGCAGTGAGCCGAGATTGCGCCATTGCACTCCAGCCTGGGTGACAGAGCGAAACTTTCGCAAAAGATAAATAAAAAATAAAAATAAATAAAATACCTTTTGCTACTGAGATGGCTGGGTTTACAGCCACTCCCAGAAACTCAATAAAAAGAACCTGAAAGAAATGAGACTTGCCTATACAAAGACTAATGAACGACCTAAGAGGCAGAATTTTGAAACATGATAATTATAGTTGATATGACAACAAAACAAGAAACTCACTTTAAACTATTTAAGTCAAAGGATTACTAAAAGAAAAAGGAGTAAACTCACTAGTAGTTCTTCCTATGAATATTTCTATCCTGGGATCCAGAGCAAGATTCTTGCCAAAATAAAAATCTTACATTCTTTTCTTAAAATTCATAGCCTTGGTTCAAATGTCATGGCAATTTTTTCAACTTAACAAAACTAATATTTGCCATGAAGACTCATTTAAAATTCATCCAAATATTGTGAAAAAAGTCCCCATTCGATTGCAAACTATTTAGATTTTTTTTAATAGAATACAGAGAATTTGCAAAAATATTTACTGAAAAAACACACAAAAAAAGACTGACCTACGCGAAATGCTAGTGGTTTTCCTCTATTTGATTGTTCTTGTTCTCTGTGGTAAAGTAATACTTTCTGAAGAAGCACCTGGGCTAACTCCTTTTTCCTGCTGTGAGTTGATTCTACAAGAGTTATGGCCTCTGCTAAACAGGCCCTTTGCCCTTGGATTAAACCACTATAAAGTTTATCCACAAATCTTTGCTCTTTATCAGAAAGTCCTTCTGTGTGGTCCTTTAAGGTTGTTTGTACACATAATTTTCTCTTTAAACCATTTGACAGCAGCATCCACTTTGTACAATGGAGTCCAAGAGAATTAAACGGCTGAGCACATGGGATTCCTGATCCGAGATGAGTACTTGAGTGAAAGATGAAGTGGTACCATCGGAAAGGTGCTCTTAAAAGGCCTTTTAGGAAATGCTGGTGAGGATGTGGTAGCAGCATGGGCATATTCATTTTATTTGTAACTGAAGAAAACACTGTATGCGTTTTGGCTCAATTTGATTTGTGACCTCCCTAGAAGAAAGAAAAACATGTTAGCCAGTTCAATATATAACTAAAATACTGAAGGAGTAAAATTTGAAAGCCTAGTGTTTCCCCCATATTCTAAACCACACATAATCAGAGTTTTTGGTAGTACAAACGGGTGAAAGTTTTCTTACTAAATAAACTTAAAAGAGAAGACTCCCTCCATGGCCACAGTTAATATTTGGAGTAACCCAAATAATGGAGCTGCTACTCTACTGCAAAGGGGAATTTACATTAACATTTTCTTTTAATAAAAACAATATATAAAATACCACTAGGGTAGAAACTTTATGTTATGCTTTCTCTTACATTCATCTTAACAGTTTCCTCAGGTCAATACACCAGATTCTGAAGCTCATACAAAAGGTTAAAAAAAAAAAATGAATCTCTCTGATGCTGTCCTTGTATTCACTCTCCACAAAAAGAAATGTGATTACTAGGGTGGGCACTTCAGGTATAAGTTTAGATACATGTTTGTATTCAATAGACTCATCCTTGAACACAGATGTATGCAAAAAGTAGCCTAACTTAAAGCACACAAATAAGCCATAAGTGAACTGTAGGAGTTGTGTAGTAACCAGATCAGTGTATCTCAAAGTATAGTCAGAACCACCCAGGTGCTTATTTAAAATGCACATTCCCAGCCCCACTAATCAGAATTCCTACAGATTCACACTAAAGTTTGAACCACTATGAAATTAGATAAGGATCTTTTTTATGATGATATACTGATATTCTCTACTTCAAATTGTATTAAAGAATGAAAGTTGACATGGTATGCCGAGTCAGGGCAGTGCAGAGGTTATGAGCCATGGTCACTAAGAATCTCTCCCACTTAAGCCAAAATAACCTTAGGCAAGTTACTTGACCACTCCATTCCTCAGCTTCCTCTTGAGTAAAGAGAATATGTATGAAAGCGGAGTGGTTATGAGAACAAACTGATAATTCTTGTAAAAAGCTTAGAACAGTGTCTACCATGGAGTAAGAGTTCCACTAACCTTAGCTTTTATTTTAATTACACCAAGTTATAAAACATTGGTAATAATTCTTCCAGTAGCAAAGTAAAATTTACAGTTACATGTAACTCACCCAGTTTGGGTTTATGAGTATTTGTAAATTTTGGTTGATTTTCAAGCACCTTGTGGCATGACGGAATAAATTATTGCTCCAAGATACACCTCTAAATGGTACTTCAAGGCCAATGAACATGAAATTAATTTTAGTTACTTAACATTCTATTAGGGAAAAAGAATAGTTTAAGATTTTTTAAACTGGTAGAACTACAAGTGCTCATCAGTTTTCCAAAAACAACATTTTCTCTATTGGGGAGGTGGGCATTATAATGTCTATTTGTACAAAATTAGCCTTATTCTAAAAGGACAACTCAAAATGTATAGAAGTGTTTCTAAAAAACAATTTTGAAAGATCTAATGTCACCTGTCACACAAACACACAAAAAGACGTTTAAAAGAAAACTTTAAGAGGGAGTCTACTTTGGAAGCTCTCTTTCAACACCACTACCACTACCAACAGACTGGAATCCCACAGGCAAGAACTGTATTTTTATTTTTATTTATTTTTTTGTTGAGACAGAGTCTGGCTCTGTCACCCAGGCTGGAGTGCAGTGGCCGGATCTCAGCTCACTGCAAGCTCCGCCTCCCGGGTTTACGCCATTCTCCTGCCTCAGCCTCCCAAGTAGCTAGGACTACAGGCGCCCGCCACCTCGCCCGGCTGGTTTTTTGTATTTTTTTAGTAGAGACGGGGTTTCACTGTGTTAGCCAGGATGGTCTCGATCTCCTGACCTCGTGATCCGCCCGTCTCGGCCTCCCAAAGTGCTGGGATTACAGGCTTGAGCCACTGTGCCCGGCCCTAAGAACTGTATTTTTATTCAACCACTATCTTCTAAGCACATACTACTTTTCAGGTCCCATGATAGGTGATAAGAGTAATGGTGACTATAGTAATGGTACTGATGGTGATGACAATAGTATTTGATTATGTTCCAGCCATTATACCATAAACTTCTATTAATATATTAGTTCCTTAGGGCTGCTGTAATAAATTACCATAATTACCGTAACAGAATTAGTTACTTAATTACATTGCAAAGACTCTTTTTCCAAATAGGGCCACATTCACAGGTTCCAGGGATTAGGATGTGGACACATCTTTTTGAAGGCCATCATTCAATCTGCTACACTTTCTTAGGCAGGATGCCTCATTCATTATCTTATCTTAAATCCTAGCACTTCAAGAGCTCACAGAATAAAATACATCACATCAAAGAAAGAACAAAGTGCCATGGGAAGAGACAAGATTACAGGAGCTCCCTCTCCTTGGGGAATTCAAGTCAGAGGAGTCCAAGTCACGACCGAGCCTGAAATAACAAAAATGTTGAAGAAGGTTGAGGCAGGCTTTCCAGGCTGAGGACTTGGTCTCTTCCCTGTCATGTCAGAGAAAATGGAGAAATTCAGTAAGGCAGAAGCTGAAGGTATAGGAAAATACTGATAGGAGATGAGGCTGGACTGGAGGTAAACTGAGGTCAAGAAATTAAATTTTGTCTTGTGGGCAGTGGACAAATGACAGAGTAAAACCTTTATGGAGGTGACATAATCAACTTTGCTTTTGAAGAGATAACTCTAGAAGCAGTGATATGACGTCAAGAGTGATGAGACTTTTAAGAGAGCCCAGTTCAGGAGGCCTAGCAAGAAACCAAAGGAGATGATGAAGACCTGGACTTAGGCAAGGTATTAAGGAATGGAAAAGAAAAACCTGATTTAAGACCTTCTTGACCTATGCTATCTTGTTAGAATCCTCAAAGTTTGACATGGAGCCTGGCACACTGCAACTGCTTAAATAAAAAGAAAAAAAGAGCTGCTGCTGATCTGAACTTATTTCATTCCCCAAATGCCTGGCACATTAGAGTCTGCAAGCCACTTTCAGATACTTTATTTCAACTTATTCTCCAGTTAATTCCATGAGGGCAATACAACAGTTTTTATTTTCATTTAACAGAAGAGGGAAAGAACACTGAGAGACTGAGTGATTACAGTCATAGCCAGTGGCAGGGCCAAGATTCAAACCCAGGTTGTTTGACTCTCTATGGCAGGCATTCCTTAATAAATTATATTAACATAACAGAGAAGTCCTTTGGCTACAAGGGAAGTAGATATTAGTAACTCTGCCCAACTTCTGAAATAAGAAGTCTTTTCAGTTGCAGAGATGGTGGTGGCATGAAGAGGAGCCAAAGGACAGAGAGAGGAAATCTGCAGGATAGAAAACATTATTACCAAATCTAGTCCTATTGTCCAATAGGGAAGATGTTGTCATATGTAGTCTAATAGCAAATTAGAACTATTTAAAATATGCTCTTTAATTAACAAGTCTTAACATGACTACCTCCTATACCAAACAAGCTGTGTTCAAAAAAAGAGTGACAGAGGTGGTCAGGGTCGGAGCAGGATAGCAGAATACAAGGCTTCACCAATCATTTTCTACCTGGTTTTAACTTTGTATCACTCAAAGAGGCACTGAAGAGGCAGGAAAAACCATTTTGGATCCCCAACACTACCCCCTCCCATTTCCTGACAGCAGTGGCATGATGCAGAGAGCATTTCTGTGCGTTGGGGAGAGGGAGAACATAGCAATTTTGAGGCAGTGCCACCCTGCTATAGCAGAAAGCAAAACCTGAAAACTCAGCTGGCACCACACACAGAAGGAACTATTAACCATTAAATCAGCCAGAGAGGAATGGCTGTTCCCAGCACTTGAAACTTGAGTTTCCTGAGCTCACAGAAGCCTAGCCACTGTGGGTTAAAGTGCTCTAGTGTCTCAGTTAAACTTTAATGGCAGTCTAGGCCACAAGGACTGCAACTCCTAGGCAAGTCCTAGTGTTGAACTGAGCCCAGAGCCAGTGGACTGGGGAGTTTCGGGGCGGGGCGAAACATAACCCAGTGAGACACCAGCCGGGGCAGCAAAAGGAGTGTTGGCATCACTCCTTCCCTAATCCCAGGCTGAACAGCTCATGGCTACAAAAGAGATACCTTCCTTCTGCTTGAGGAAAGGAAAGGGAAGAGTGAGGAGGACTTTATCTTGCATCTTGGATATTCTCAGTCACAGCAGGATGGGGCACCAGTTAGAGTCATGAGGTCCCCCTTCCAGGCCCTAGCTCCTGAACAACATTTCTAGACACACCCTGGGCCAGAAGGGAACTTGCTGCATTGAAGAAAAGGAGCCAGTCCTGGCAGGATTCATCACCTGCTGACTGAAGAGCCCTTGGGCCCAGCAGCAATGCTAAGGTATTACATTGAGGGCCTTAGGTGAGAGACTCTGAGACTCGCTGGATTCAGGTAAGACTCAGCACATGCCTAGCTGCAATAGGTACAAGGCGAGACTCATTCTGCTTGAGAAAAGCAAAGGGAAAAGTAAAGAGGAATTTGTCTGGCATGTTAGGTACCAGTTTGGCTACAGTGGGGTAGAGAAACAAACGGGCTCTTGGTGTTCCCAATTCCAGGACTTGGCTCTTGGATGGCATTTCTGGACTGCCCTGGGCTAAAGGGGAGCCCACTGCTCTGAAGGGTAAGTCCCTGATCTGGCAGCATCACCACGAGCTGACTAAAGAGCCCCTGGACCTTAAGGGAGCATCAGCAGTAGTCGAGTAGCACTCTTCATGGGCCTGTGGCAGTGGCAGTCATGGGGTGAAGCTCCTCTGCCTTTGGAAAAGGGAGGAAAGAATGGGTAGGATGCTGTCTTGTGGTTTGAACACCAGCTTAGCCACAGTAGAACACAGCATCAGGTAGATTTCTAGAATTTTTGACACCAGGCTTTTACTCCTGGATGGCATCTCTGGATTTACCTGGAGCCTAGGGGAACCTACCACCCTCAAAGGAAGGACATAAGCCTGTCTGGCTTTGCCACTTGCTGACTGCACAGCCCTAGGAATCTGAGTGAACATAAGTGATAGGTAGTAGTTATAGTGGGCCTTTGGTGAAACCCAGTGCTGTGTTGGACTCAGGTCTGACCCAGGGCAGTTACAGTGGTGGTGACCACAGGGCTGCTTGTATAATCCTATCCTCAGCTCCAGGTGGCTCGAAGCAGACAGAGACTTTGTTTGGGAGAAAGAACAGGAAGAGAACAAGAGTCTCCGCCTGGTAATCCAGAGAATTCTTCAGGATCTTATCCAAGATTACCAAGGTGGGCTTGGGGTGCCCCAAAATGCAGATATGGCTTAGATCAGAACACCCAAGCCCTTTCAAATATTTGGAAAGCATTCCCAAGAAGGACAGGTACAAACAAGCCCAGACTGCAAAGATTCCAATCAATACCTAACTCCTTAATGTCCAGACACAGACAAGACCACCCAGGAAAACGTGATGTCACCAAATAAACTAAATAAGGCATTAGGGACCAATCCTGGAGAAACAGAGATATGTGATCTTTCAGATAGAGAATTCAAAATAGCTGTTTTGAGGAAACTTAAAGAAATTCAAGACACGACTGAGTGTGGTAGCTCACACATGTAATCCCAGCACTTTGGGAGGCTGCGCTGGGCAGATCACTTGAGGTCAGGAGTTCAAGACCAGCCTGGCCAACATAGTGAAACCCTGTCTCTACTAAAAATACAGAAATTAGCCAGGTGTGGTGGTGGGTGCTGTAATCCCAGCTACTTGGGAGGCTGAGATAAGAGAATTACTTGAACCTGGGAGGCAGAGGTTGCAGTGAGCCAAGATCACACCACTGCACTCCAGCCTGGGTGACAGAACAAACTCCATCGCAAAGAAAAAAAAAAAAAGAAAAAAAGAAATTCAAGATACCACAAGAAAGGAATCAAAATTCTATCAATAAATTTAACAAGGAGATTAAATGCAACTGGCATACTGAAGAATGCATCAGAGTCTCTTAAGACAGAATTGATCAAGCAGAAAAAATAACTCGTGAGCTTGGGCCAGGCACGGTGGCTCATACCTGTAATCTCAGCACTTTGGGAGGCCAAGGCATGCAGATCCCTTGAACCCAGTTCAAGACCAGCTGGGCAACATAGCAAAACCCCATCTCTACAAAAAATACAAAAATTAGCTGAGTGTGGTGGCTGTAGTCCCAGTGTCTCAGGAGGCTGAGGAGACAGGATTGCTTGAGCTTGGGAAGTAGGGGCTGCAGCAAGCCCTGATCACACCACTACACTCCAGCCTGGGTGACAGAGCAAGACCCCTGTCTCAAAAAAAAAAAAGATAAAGAATTAGTGAGCTGAAGACAGGCTATTTGAAAATACACAGTGAGGGAAGACAAAGGAGAAAAGAATAAAAAACAATGAAGCAGGCCTCCAGGATCTAGAAAATAGCCTCAAAAGGGCTAATCTAAGAGCTATTGGCCTTCAAGAGTTAAAGAGGAAGTAGAGAAAGCGATGGGTAAAAACTGTATTCAAAGGGATAACAGAGAACTTCCCAAACCTAGGGAAAGATATCAATACTCAAGTACAAGAAGGTTACAGATCACCAAGCAGATTTAATCCAAAGACTACCTCAAGGCACTTAATAATCAAACTCCCAAAGGTCAAGGATAAAGAATGAATCCTAAAAGCAGCACGAGAAAAAGAAGCAAACAACATACCATGGAGCTCCAATATGACTGGCAGCAGCCTTTTCAGTGGAAACTTTATAGGCCAGGAGAGAATGGCATAACCTACTTAAAGTGCTGAAGGGAAAAAAACAAATGTACACTAGAATAGTATATCCAGTGAAAATATCCTCCAAACATGAAGGAGAAATACTTTCCCAGATAAACAAAAGCAGAGAAATTTCATCAACACTAAACCTTTCCTACAAGAAATGCTAAAGAGAACAAACACTTCAGTGAGAAAGAAAAGGACATTAGTGAGCAATAAGAAATCATCTGAAGGTACAAACTCACTGGTAATAGAAAGTAAACAAAAGAATATTGTAACTGTGGTGTCTAAACTACTGTTAAGTATAAGATTAAACAATGAACCAATCAAAAATAATAACTACAATAACTTTTCAAGACAGTATATATGAACAGAAACAACAAAATATTAAAAAGCCAGGGATTTAATTAAGGCATAGTCTTTATTAGTTTTCTATTCACTTGTTTATGTAAACAGTGTTAAGTTGTTATCAGCTTAAAATAATGGGTGATAAGATAGTAAGATAGCAAGTCTTACAGTAATCTCAAACCAGAAAACATACAACAGACACACAAAAAATAAAAAGCAAGAAACTAAATCATATCAGCAGAGAAAATCATCATCACTAAAACGAAGACAGGAAAGAAAGAAGGGAAGACCAGAAAACAAATAACAAAATGGCAAGAATAAGTGTTTACTTATTAATAATAACATTGAATGTAAATGGACTAAACTCTCCAGTCAAAAAACATAGAGTGGTGGAATGGATAAAAAATACAAGACCCAATGATATGCTGCCTATAAGAAGCCCACTTCACTTATAAAGACAAACATAGACTGAAAATACAGGGATGGAGAAAGTTATTCCATGCCAATGGAAACCAAAAAAGAACAGAAGTAGTTATAATTGTATCAGACAAATAGATTTCAAGACAAAACCTGTAAGAAGAGACAAGGAAGGTCACTAGATAGTGATAAAGGGGTCAATTCAGCAAGAGGATATAACAATTTTAAATATACGTGCACTCAACCTTGGAGCACCCAGATATACAAAGCAAATATTATTAGAGATAATGAGAGAGATAGACCCCAATACAATAATAGCTGGAGACTTCAACACTCCACTTTCAGTACTGGACATATCTTCCAGACAAAATGTAATAACAAAACATCAGACTTAATCTGCACTACAGACCAAATGGACCTAATAGGTATTTACAGAACATTTCATCCAATGGCTGTGGAAAACACAATCTTCTCTTTGGTACATGGATCATTCTCAAGAATAGACCAAATGTTAGCTCATAAAACAAGTCCTGAAACATTCAAAATATTGAAATAAGATCAAGCATCTTCTCTAACAATCATTGGAATAAAACTAGAAATCAATAACAAGAGGAATTGTGGAAACTATACAAATATATGGAAATTAAACAATATGTTCCTGAATGAACAGTGGGTCAATGAAAAAATTAAGGACATTGAAAAATGTCTTGAAACAAATAATAATGGAAACACATCATACCAAAACCTATGGGATACAGCAAAAGCAGTACTAAGAGGGAAATTTATAGCTACACGTGCCTACATTAAAAAAGAAGAAAAACTTCTAATAAACAATGCACCTTCAAGAGCAAACTAAACTAAGGAAAAAAGAGAGATGATCTAAATAATTAAAAGCAGAGATGAAAAAGGAGACATTACAATTGACACTGCAGAAATCCAGTCTCCTTAGTGCTTATTATAAGCAAGTATATGCCAATAAATTGAAAACATCTAGAAGAAACGGATAAATTTGTAGACGTATATAACCTACCAATGTTGAACAATGAAGGAATCCCAAACCTGAACACACCAATAACAACTAATGAAATTGAAGCTGTAATAAAAAGTCTAATAGAGAAAAGCCTGGGACCTGATGGCTTCACTGGTGAATTCTATCAAACATTAAAAGAACTAATACCAGTCTCACTGAAACTATTCTGAAAAATAGAGGAAAAGGGAATATTTCCAAATTCATTCTATGAGGCCAGTATTACTCTGATACCCAAACCAAAGACATTCCAAAAATAAAAGTACACTAGAGGCTTGATATGGTGTGGCTCTGTGTCCCCCACCCAAATCTCACCTTGTAGCTCACATAATTCCCATGTGTTATAGGAGGCACCCAGTGGGAAATGACTGAATTATGGGGGTGGGTCTTTCCTGTGACGTTCTCCTGATAGTGAATGAGTCTCAAATGATCTGATGGTTTTATAAACAGGAGTCTCCCTGCACAAGTCCTCTTTCTGCCTGCCACCATCCACGTAAGATGTGACTTGCTCCTTCTTGCCTTCCACCATGACTGTGAGGCCTCCCCAGCCATGTGGAATTGTAAGTCCAATTAAACCTCTTTCTTTTTTAAATTGCTCAGTCTCAGGTATGTCTTTATCAGCAGCATGAAAATGAATACAAGGCTAGTATTCTTTTGAATACTAAATAAAAAAGAATACTATTCTTTTGAATACTGTTGAATACTAGCCTCTAGTATTCTTTTATTTTGGTATATCATTGGTTTTGGTATCAGAATAATACTGGCCTCATAGAATGAATTTTGATGACTACTAAGGCAAAAGTCCTCAATAAAATACTAGCAAACTGAATTCAACAATACATTAAAAAGATCATTAATCATGACGAAGTGGGGTTTATCCCTGGGGTACAAGGGTGGTTCAAGATATACAAATCAATCAATGTGATACATCATATCAACTGAATGGAAGACAAAAACCATATGAGCATTTCAATTGATGCTGAAAAGGCATCTGACAAAATTCAACATTCCTTCGCTGTTTAGATGTCATTTAAATCCACGAGACCAGATTACTAAAAAAAGGATTCAGGATTAAGAGGAAGTGTGACGCCTTTTTCAAAAATGTTAAACACACATTGACACCCTCCCCATACAAACACACATACACACACAGAATAACTATATATATTGATGTGTATATAACTTCATCTACAGATGAGTGGTATTACGGTGCTTTTATGTTGCTTTTTGGCTGACTATATTTTTCTGTTTTTTTAAAAACAGCATATGTTACTATGATAGGCAGAATAATGGCCTCCCAAATACGTCCACGCCCAAATCCCTGGAACCTATGAATATGTTATGTTACGTGGCAAATAGGGAATTAAAGTTGCAGATGGAACTAAAGTTGCTAATCAGCTGACAAGGTAAAAAGATTATCTTAGATTATCCAGGTGGACCCAATGTAATCACCAATGTCCTTTAATATGAAAGTGGGAGGTAGAAATGAACAGCAGAGTGACATCATGTGAGGATTCAATCCACTCTTTAGGTCTTTGAAGATGGAGTAAAAGGGCCATGGACCAAGGAATGAGGACAACCTACAGAAGATGGAAAAGGCAAGGAAACTGATTCTCTTCTAGATCTTCCAGGATGGAACAAAGAGCTACTGACACCTTGATTTTACCCCAATGAGACCTGTGTCAGGCTTCTGACCAATAGAACTGTAAGATAATAAATTTGTATTAAGACACTAAGTTTGCGGTAATCTGTTACCGGAGCAATAGGAAACTAATACAGTTCTATGGTAAGAAAAAGTAAGCAAAAAAATCTTTTTTAAAAGATAAAATTCAGAATTTTTAAAATTTAATAAGAAATGCCTCATGATTTGATTATTATCTTTGCCATAACCTGTAACTTGCTTCCTTCTGCATTTAGATTTCTTCCTAACATCAGAGTCAAATTTGATGAATCCTTAATTTTACCAGTTATTGTGAAGATCAGTGTTACATTCAATACATTTATATGTCAGTTTCTAAATTAGATATAAAGTCAGCATATATACTAAAAAAATTTAGTAAAAAGAATTATGTGCAAGGTGAAATAAGCAATAATCACATTTTACTTTTTCTTCCATGCACAGATATTTTATCAGAATCATGTTAAATCTGAAGTTCAAAAGTAGTCTGAAATAACATGATATATATGAGACAGTAACCATTTTTGAGCATGGTAAATTTTTTAAACTATATATATGCTACAATAAAAATTAGGTGTCTGTAGTGCATATCCTTCACATTTTTGCTGACAAATGCCTATTCTATTCAAATAGCACCTCCTCAGAGATACATCTTCCCCCACTTTCTCCAGACAGTTAAGTGTTCTATTCAATGCTCCACAGTCTTTTGTTCCCATCTCAAAAATAGTATTTGTCTTCTTGTTTTCTAATTTATCTATTTATAGACCGCTCCCTACCAATTCTCATTGCTCAACTCGACTGAGTCTCCCAGAAAAAGGGCATATTTCTTCAGAAATGAGCACAGTGCCTGGCACATAGTAACCTTCCAATATTTTTTTTTTGGATTCATGAATATATACTCTTATCTACTCTATGTAAACAATCTACTAAACTATAAAGAAAAGTTTGGGTAACAATCTTAACCTGTGTGACTGAAGGACCTTTACTAAAACGTTTTGCCTTCTAAGTTTTCTGTTTTGAATCAAGGCACCTTTGACATGTAACCAACCTTCCAAACAGAAAAACGCTAAGATAAGTTTGCAAGGAATCAAAATTCAGTAACAAAAGTTTTACTAGATGAAACTATGTCCATTTATAATAATGTAAGCAAATATTCTCTAAATATTCTAGATTGCTTTAACATTTAAAATAGTGGTTTCTTACAACAATTTAATTGCAATCTTTCTCAGAAAATCCACACCAACTGTCTGATAAGCTTATGATTTATACTGTAGGTTTTATCACAATTGGGATTGCAGTTATCTGCCTTCTGATGCCAATGCAAATCTTAAAACGCCTTTAAGTGAAAAGAAAGAACCAGAAAAAGGATGATACCATCTTACTGCGTTCTTTTGCTAAAACCAAAAAGCTATGCAGATGTATGTAATTCTGGGTTTGACATCCTCAAACTTCTTCCCAGGGGACTAATTTTCTTGATTTCCCCCCAACTCTCTGGACCATCTGAATGGCAAGCAGCAGCTGCTACCTTCTACTGAGTGTTTATCACGTGTGAGGCATCATGCATGCATTTTTTCAGCTAATCCTCACAATAATCCTACAGTGGATGACACCCTATTTTAAAGGGGAGGCTCAACAGCATAAGGCTGATTCACCAAGGCCTCACAACTAGTGGCAGAACTTGGAAAAAACTATGGATTTCACAAATACAGATTTATATGGTGTCAACTCTAGAGAAAATAAAATAATCCTGTACATCTGAATATGCCTGATTATGGCTGGCTATTTATCTTTTTAATTATTTATTTTTTGCTTAGGCCGAAATGAAAAATTAGTTGCTATTTCCTGTGCTAAGTTTTTATCAGTAGGAGATCTCGATGTGTTAGGTGACAGAACAGACCACATTTTAAAATGTTTTTCGCTCCACAGACAATAATTCACTCCTGATAACTAAGTTCATAATATCTTTAACCCCATGAATTTATCCAATCAACCAGATTTTAAAGCAGCCCATAAATTTTTTAAGAGCCAATATAACTCAGCCTTGTATGAGCAGCTTTCTACCTTTATATACTGTCACATGCAGAACAGACTAATTCCACTAAAATGGCAAAATCATGTAAGTAAAAAGAAGGATTTCCTACCTGCTCATGTAACTCAGCATCTTTTCCTGCTTTCTCATGGGAACAAATCAAAGAACTGGACAAATAATCAAATCCGCTTTGGGCCCTAGGTTTCGGTGGGGCCATGTCTCAGTCCACCCAAGGTCCCCTCGGATTGCCCAGAGAGGCACTTGGACCTGGAGCTGTGAGCAGAATGAATACCTTCCAAGACCAGAGTGGCAGCTCCAGTAATAGAGAACCCCTTTTGAGGGGTAGTGATGCACGGAGGGACTTGCAGCTTGCTATTGGTGGAGTTACTCCAGGCTGAACAGCAAATTAAAGACAACTTGCAAGAGATCAAAGCTCAGATTCACAGGTGCATAAGCCACCACCTGGAACATCTTAGAAGCCATGAGGTGTGACTATATGAACAGGTGGACCTCATCTATCAGCTGAAAGAGACACTTCAACAGCAGGCTCAGCAGTTCTACTGGTTATTGGGCCAGTTCAATTGTCTTACTCATCAACTGGAGTGTACCCAAAACAAAGATCTAGCCAATCAAGTCTCTGTGTGGCTGTAGAGACTGGGCAGTTTGACCCTTGAGCATGAAGATTCAAATGTCCTACTCTTTGAAGCTGACACAACTGCTCTGTGCCAGACCATCACCACATTTAGGTCTCTCAAAACAATTCAAATTCCTGAGCATTTGATGGCTTATGTTAGTTCCTCAAATATTGGGCCCTTCTTGGAGAAGAGGTTATATCCCAATGCCAGAGCAGAAGTCTGCATCCAGTATTGCAGCTGTCCCTCTCAGCAAATGGCTCCTTGGAAGCAAACCTGCCAGTGGTCATCAGGCTCCTTACACACCCAGCACAAACCCCCAGGATTGGCTCACCAAAAAGCAGACCTTGGAGAACAGTCAGACTTCTTCCAGAGCCTGCAATTTCTTCAGTAATGTCTGGGGAAACCTAAAGGGCTTAGAAAACTGGCTCCTCAAGAGTCAGCAACAGGAAGTTCCTGAAAAGCCAAGTTATCAAAAGTGTAACAGCCATTCCACTACTAGCTCTCCATTGAAATGGAAAAGGTTGAAGAGCTAGAGCTTCCTGATCAAGATAAGATGAACCTATCAGATTGGCTAGTGACTCCCCAGGAATCCCATAAGCTGGGGAAGCCCGAGAATGGCAGTCATGAAAGCAATGAGAAGTTTAAGCTCTTGTTCCAGTCCTATAATGTGAATGATTGGCTTGTCAAGACTGACTCCTGTACCAACTGTCAGGAAAAGCAGCCCAAAGGTACGGAGTTGGAAAACGTGAGCAGTCTGAAGTGCCTGAATGACCACTTGGAGGCCAAGAAACCATTGTCTACCCCCAGCATGGTTAAAGAGGATAGGCTTGTCCAGAACCATCAGGACCCATGTAAGGTAGAGGAGGTAGGCAGAGCCAATGAGCCCTACACCAGCTTTGCAGAGTGTGTGTGTGATGAGAACTGTGAGCAGGAGGCTCTGTATAAGTGGTTTCTGAACAAAGAAGGAAAGAATAAAAATGGATGCCCATGGAACCCAAACCTGAGCCTGAGAAACGTAAAGATTCCCTGAATATGTGACTCTCTCCTTCTAGTAAAGAAGTAACAGAACTAAAGCACCAAAGTCAATGGTTCCTTCTAGAATTGCTGATTCCTTCCAAGTCATAAAGAACAGCGCCTTGCAGGAGTGGCTTATCAGGCCCCCATACAAAGAAGGAAGTCCTAAGGAAGTGCCTAATACTGAAGACAAAGCTGGCAAACAAAAGCTAAAAAACCCCATGAGCACTTCCTGGTGTACCTTTAACACAGCTGACTGGGTCCTACCAGGAAAGAAGATGGGCAACCTCAGCCAGCCATCCTCTGGAGAAGACAAGTGGCTGCTTTGAAAGAAGGCCTGGGACGTATTACTTAATTCACCTCTACAGGAGGAATATAACTCCCCCCCCCAGACCATTATGGCCTCCCTGAAGTTTGTGATCTCTTTGCCTGCGTGCAGCTTAAAGTTGGTAAGTTGATAAAAAGAAGTGGTTATATCGAACTCATCTACAGATGTGAAGGAATGGACAAGAGTTGAGCAGCCTTTCTGCTGATTATCACACATCATGAGCTGAGTGACTGAGGCTTGCCAAATCATTGTGTTTCTGGGTCTGACCAGTTAGCTTAGTTCTTTCTTCTTCTGCCTAATTTTGAACTAGCAAAGCGAAGTGAGACATCAGATTATGAGATACTGTTTAAAAGAAAAATGTTGTTTATTGATGCTGAGCTGATTCAGTTCCTTCCTCCTTACAGAAGTGTTAATTCACCCCCACACTAGAAATGCAGCATCTTTGTGGATAGATATATCTTTTCACAAGCCTCCAAGGCTCCTTAGATCAGGTCGTTACAAAAGTACATCAAAACAGTCTAGTTTTAAAATGAAATATTTCTGTAATCGAAGTGTATTGAGGTATTCTAAAGCTAGTAAACTTCCCTAACGTTTAATTGCCCTATAGATGCTTCTCTAGCTGTGGGTTTTCCTCTGTTAGTGGTCTGAAATAATGATTTTCCTGTTCTATTAACATACAGTGTATTTTGCACAAAAAATTAACTTGGCCAATAATGATTACCAAAATATATATTAATAATCTTGGCAATTTTTGACATTAATTACCAAACATTTTAGCCTACATGTTAGTTCTACATTATTACTTTTCACTTGAAAGGATCTCAGCTACTGCAATTTTTGTGTTTCTTTCTTTCTATAAATGTTATTAAAATATCCAATGAGCTCTTTTAAAAGGGCTCGGTATTATTTCAATACTATTTTTGAGGTAGTTCTAGCCTTTTAAAATATTCTACAGACTGGCGCGGTGGCTCACGCCTGTAATTCCAGCACTTTGGGAGACTGAGGCAGGTGGATCACGAAGTCAAAAGTTAAAGACCAGCCTGGCCAAGATGGTGAAACCCCATCTCTACTAAAAATACAAAAATTAGCTGGGCACAGTGGCAGGTGCCTGTAATCCCAGCCACTTGGGAGGCTGAGGCAGGAGAATGGCTTGAATCCTGGGGCCGGAGGTTGCAGTGAGCCAAGATTGCGCCACTGCACTCCAGCCTGGGCGACAGAGTGAGACTCTGTCTCAAAAAAAAAAAAAAAAAAATCTACAGACCCACGGGGTTTAAAGGAACCCCAATACTGACTAAGCAAATAGGCAAAAGACCTATTGGAAATAGTACTTGAACCATTCACTATCATAGGGATTATTGGTGCATGCTGTGTAAATGGAAGCTGAGCTTGACACCTGGTGCTTTTAACTAGGGATAAAGTCATCCTGTCACTGCAAGCACAGCATACCTATATCTCCAAAAGTAACGTTCTAGTGAACAGGCCGTTTTCAACACTTGTACCTTGGGGTGTTTGTTGAAGCTTTACAAAAACTACTGATGTTTTCTCAATCTCCTTAAAGTTATGTCCATCCTTTAAAATGTCTCTGTAGGAGAGAAGTGGAGTTTATGTTTTCAAATTCTCTAAGATATCTTTTACTGCTTTTCAGACTTTGAAACTATTAAGCTTCTTAACTGCCTGTTATTGGAAATACTTCTAGGGAAACTTCATGGTCCCATGATATCATTGCCATACAGCTTCACTAGAGTTCTTTGAACCACAGCTGAAAGAGCTTTGTATTATTTTTTAATTCCCTCTCCAGATATCATTTAGAAGTATTATAATAAAGGTGGTGAGCAAAAACAACGTAAGGAGCCTTTCCAGTTATCTTAAGTTGCAGCTAATTGTCTAGTTTCTTTTCTGAGGCCAAACACACTGTATTTTACATTGTCAAGATATAATTTACATTAATCACTATGTTAATGGGGATGTAAAATGTTCTTTTGCATTGATGAATTTTGTATCTGCCTCCATTAAAAGCATAACAGTTATTTAAAAAAATACAAAAAATTAGCCAGACGTGGTGGTGCATGTCTGTAATTCCAGCTACTCAGGAGGCTGAGGCAGGAGAATCACTTGAACCCAGGAGGTGGAGGGTGCAGTGAGCTGAAATCATGCCACTGTACTCCAGCAGGGCAGTGACAGAGCGAGACTCCGCCTCAAAAAATGAAAAAAATAAAAAAGAAAAAATTTCTTTTAGAGAGAGGGGGGTCTCACCGTGTTGCCCAGGCTGGAGTGAAGAAGGTATTCACAGGTGTAATCATAGTGCACTACAGCCTCAAACTCCCTCATTCAAGGGATCCTTCCACCTCAGCCTCCCAAGTAGCTGAAATCAGAAGTGCTTACTACCATACCCTACTCATTTTTTAATTGGGTTGTCTTTTTATTATTGTAATAATTTGTTGTTTTAATTATTATAAGAGTTCATTATTCTAGATACAAGTTACTTATCAGATATATTATTTTTAAATTTTTTCTTCTCTTTTTTTTTTGAGACAGAGTCTTGCTCCTCTGTCACCCAGGCTGGAGTGCAGTGCATGATCTTGGCTTACTGCAACATCTGGCTCCTGAGATTTTCCAAGTGGTTCTCCTGCCTCAGCCTCCCAAGTAGCTAGGACTACAGGCATGAACCACCATGCCTGGTTAATTTTTATATTTTTAGTAGAGATGGGGTTTCAACCTGTTGGCCAGGCTGGTCTCAAACTCCTGGCCTCAAGTGATCCGCCTGCCTCAGCCTCTCAAAGTGCTGGGATTACAGGTGTGAGCCACCACTTCCGGCAATCTTTATTTATTTTATTTTGAGACAGAATCTTGCTGTCACCCCAGCTGGATCATGCAGTGGCATGATCACGACTTACTGTACCCTCAAACTCCTGGGCTCAAGTGATCCTCCCATCTCAGCCTGCTGAGTAGCTTGGGCCACAGGTACACACCATCACGCCCAGCTAATTTTTTATTTTTTGTAGAGACAAGGTCTCACTACATTGGATTATCTTTTTGCTGTCTTCATGGTGTCCTTTGAAGCACGAAAGTTTTTAATTTTGATGAAATCCAATTCATCTACCTTTTCTTTTTTTTGTTTTGTTTTTTGAGTTGGAGTTTATCTCTTGTTGCCCAGGCTGGAGTGCAATGGCACGATCTCGGCTCACCGCAAACTCTGCCTCCCGGGTATTCTCCTGGCTCAGCCTCCCCAGTAGCTGGGATTACAGGCATGTGCCACCATGCCTGGCTAATTTTGTATTTTTAGTAGAGACGGGGTTTCTCCATGTTAATCAGGCTGGTCTTGAACTCCCGACCTCAGGTGATCCCCCTGCCTCTGCCTCCCCAAATGCTGGGATTACAGGAATGAGCCACTGCGCCCGGCCTACGTTTTCTTTTGTTACTTTTCCTTTTGGTACCATATCTAAGAAACTCTTGCCTCAGCAAGGTCACAAAGATTTATGCCTATGTCTTTTTCTAAGAGTGTAAACAGTTCTAGCTCTTATATTTAGGTATTTGATCCATTTTGAGTTTTTTTTTTTTTTTTTTTTTTTTTTGAGACAGAGTCTTGCTCTGTCGCCCGGGCTGGAGTGCGGTGGCTGGATCTCAGCTCACTGCAAGCTCCGCCTCCCGGGTTTACGCCATTCTCCTGCCTCAGCCTCCGGAGTAGCTGGGACTACAGGCGCCCGCCACCTCGCCCGGCTAGTTTTTTGTATTTTTAGTAGAGACGGGGTTTCACCGTGTTAGCCAGGATGGTCTCGATCTCCTGACCTCGTGATCC
>NW_016807367.1:1197186-1214637 GCF_001698545.2 Rhinopithecus bieti
AAAAAAAAAAAAAAAAAAAAAAAAGATGTGTATAGGCCTGGTGAGGTGGCTCACCCCTGTAATGCCAGCACTTTGGAAAGCCAAGGCAGGATTATTTGAGCCCAGAAGTTCGAGACCAGCCTGGGCAACATGGTGAGATTTTGTCTCTACAAAAAAAAAAAAAAAGTCCACAAGTTATCTGACACTTCTCCCTTCAAAAAGGGAAGCCTAATTCCACTCCCAAAAATAGAACTAAGTATGTTCTAAACAGCACTGTGGCTTCCTCTTTGATCTCTTTCTTGGATCACTTGCTCTGGTGAAAGTCATCTGCCCCGCCATAAAGACACTCAAGCAGCCCCATGAAGAGGTCCAAGTGGTGGAGCTACAAGGCCTGCTATCAACAATAGGCAATATCTTGCCAGGTCTATGAGCCGGCCACCTTGGCAGTGAACCCTCAGTCCTAGTCAAGCCTCCAGATGATTGCATCCCTGGCTGACATCCTGATTGCAATCTCATAAGAAACCCTGAGCCAGAATTATCCAGGTAAGTCACTCCCAAATTCCTGAATCTCAGAAACTGTAAGATAATAAACATTATATTTTAAATTTTTAATTAAAATGGACGTGTATTGCTTGTATAATCAAAACAGAGAAAAAAGGAAATAAGAGAAAAATGGAAATAAAACTCGGTCTTAGGTTCATTAACACAGCTGTGTGATCCCCAGATGGGGGTATCTTGGTCTTTCAGCAGTTTGAGTGAAGAATCCTTGAGGGCTTTGAAGGGCCACAGGTATACTTCAAGTTATGATCAAAAAGTTGATGTTGGGCCAGGCGCAGTGGCTCACACCTGTAATCCCAGCACTTTGGGAGGCTGAGGCTAGTGGATCACTTGAGGTCGGGACTTCAAGACCAGCTGCCTGACCAACATGGAGAAACCCCATCTCTACTAAAAATACAAAATTAGCTGGGCGTGGTGGTACATGCCTGTAATCTCAGCTACTCGGGAGGCTGAGGCAGGAGAATCGCCTGAACCCGGGAGGCAGAGGTTGCGGTGAGCCGAGATTGTGCCATTGCACTCTAGCTTTGGCAACAAGAGCAAAATTCCGTCTGAAAAAAAAAATAAAAGGTTGATGCTGGCTGGATGTGGTGGCTCACATCTGTAATCTCAGCACTTTGGGAGACCGAGGTGGGTGAGTCACTTGAAGTCAGGAGTTCAAGACCAGCCTGACCAACATGGTGAAACCCTATCTCTACTAAAAATACAAAAATTATCCGGGCATGGTGGCACACGCCTATAATCCCAGCTACTTGGGAGGCTGAGACAGGAGAATCGCTTGAACCTGGGAGGCAGAGGTTTCAGTGAGCCAAAATTGCGCCACTGCACTCCAGTCTAGGCAATAGAGAGAGACTCTATCTCAAAAAATAGAAACCAAAGGCAGATGTTTTCTTGGGCCATGTTAGTGGAAATGCAGTGCCTGCAAGAGAGGTAACCTACATCAGGCTAGATCTGGGCCTTGAACACTGTCATTGAGATGGCATTCAGGGGCCCAAAGGTGCTTCTTCCTTCATCTTGGGCCTGTTCCCTCATAGTTCCTTCATCCCTTGTGTGCTCCCGAAAGACTGGGCTTATCTGCCTCCAGACACTCCGTGCTCTCTCTCACTGCTTAGGTGGCTCTTCCCATCCCCTCTTCCATGATGCTGCATTTTCCAGTGAGCAGACTAAGCTCAGAGCATCAGCAAAACTCTCTGTTTTTCTTTGAAACTTTGAACTTCATGGAAGTTGCTCACCTTCTGCCTAACCACAGGAGATGGCCCCAGAAAGTCTTCCCAGTACCCATGTGGGTGAGGGCCTTGCCTCCTGTTCCAGGTCCACCCACATCTTTCCTATTTGGCCGTGACCATGCCTTATTATTACTGTTGGTTTGGTTGTTGGCTTCTTACACAGACTATAAGCCACAGGAGGACAGGCCTCAACCTTATTTATTCTCTGCTATGGCCCCAAGGCCTGGCACACAGCAAATGTTCTGTATAGAGTCATGAATGAGTGAACAAACAAATAAATGAACAAACTCAGGGCACCAGAACAATCTCTTAAAGTGCCTGCAGGGCCAAGTTTGGCAGAAGAGCCTTCCTCTTTACAAACACAGATGGCAGAAGTAGGACAAGTCAAAGTGAATGTCAAATTTTGGTTCTAAATCAGGAAGAACCTTCTAACAACATGGACTGCATTGTGAAGTAGTGAGCTGTGGTCACCAAAGGGATTTACAAGAAGGCTGATGGACTCTCTATGAGGAACAGGCTGCAGAAAGAATTCCAGACTGGACAGAGGTTGTGAATTCCCAAGGTCCCAAGCCAGTTGGGCTGTTGAGGAAGCCATGAATGTATCTTTATGGCGAGGGAGGATTGAGGAGATAGATTTTTTTTCCACTTGAGGAACTTGCTTTTTTTGTTTGTTTGTTTTTGCTTTTTTCAGTTTTTTGAGACAGTCTCACTCTGTCGCCCAGGCTGGAGTGCAGTGGCCCGATCTCGGCTCACTGCAACCTCCACCTACCAGGTTCAAGTGATTATTGTGCCTCAGCCTTCTGAGTAGCTGGGACTACATACAGGCACTACGTGCCACCATGCCTGGCTAATTTTTTTTTTTTTGAGATGGAGTCTCGCTTTGTTGCCCAGGCTGGAGTGCAGTGGCGCATCTCAGCTCACTGCAAGCTCTGCCTCCCGGGTTCACGCCATTCTCCGGCCTCAGCCTCTTGAGTAGCGGGGACTACAGGTGCCGGCCACCACGCGTGGCTATTTTTTTGTATTTTTAGTAGAGACAGGGTTTCACCGTGTTAGCCAGGGTGGTATCAATCTCCTGACCTTGTGATCTGCCCGTCTCAGCCTCCCAAAGTGGTGGGATTACANAAATGACATTTTAGTGAACAGGCCATTTTCAACACTTGTGCCTTGGGGTGTGTTCACTGAAGCTTTATGAAAACTACTGATGTTTTCTCTATCTCCTTAAAGTTATGTCCATGCTTTAAAATGTCTCTGTAGAAGAGAAGTGGGGTTTATAATGTTTTTAAATTCTCTAAGATGTATTTGCTGCTTTCCAGACTTTGAAACTATTAAGCTTCTTAACTGCCTCTTATTGAGATACTTCTGGGGAAACTTCAGGGTCTCACAATGTCATTGCCATACAGTTTCACTACAGTTCTCTGAACCACAGCTGAAAGAGTTTTGTATTATTTTTTAATTCCCTCCCCAGATATCATACAGAACTATTACAATAAAGGTGGTGGGCAAAAAATAACGTAAGGAGCCTTTCCAATTATCTTAAGTTGCAGCTAACTCTGTAGTTTCTTTTTTGAGGCCAAATACACTGTATTTTACATTGTCAAAATATAATTTACATTAATCACTATGTTAATGAGTATGTAAAACATTATTTTGCATTGATGAATTTTGTATCTGCCTCCATTAAAAGCATAACAGCCATAAAATAATAATAATCCAATCAAAATGTTTCAACTAATTTTCAGGATTCCTAAGAATATAGCTTCATCCTACAATTTGTAAGCTAAGCACTAACAAAATACAAGAGAAATTCCCCAGCTTTACAAGATTCAGTAAGATACCTCAAAGTAGGCTATATCTAGTGTATTAGTCTGAGTTCATGCTGCTGATAAAGACATACCTGAGACTGGGTAATTTATACAGGAAAAAGGGTTTAATGGACTTACAGTTCTACATGGCTGAGGAAGCCTCACAATCACGGCAGAAGGCAAGGAGGAGCAAGTCATGTCTTACATGGATGGCAGCAGGCAAAGAGAGAGCTTGTACAGGGGAACTCCTGTTTTTAAAACCATCAGATCTCATGAGACTCATTCACTATCATGAGAAAAGCACAGGAAAAAGACCTGTCCCCATAATTCAATCACCTCCCACCAGGCTCCTCCCATGACATGTGGGGATTGTGGGAGTTACAATTCAAGATGAGATTTGGGTAGGGACACAGCCAAACCATATCAGTTATCTTTCTATTTATAGCACAACTATTTGCTCACAGAATTAATGAATGTATGCCATAATTCTGCATGGGTCAATAACTCCACTACACTGATTACTCAGTTAATTGATGTTTATAAAATGTACATTTTTTTCTAGATTTTACAGTAATATATGTTTACTTTAAGGACTTTCTTTTTAAACTGATTTCAATATATGGATATTTTCCTTCATTAAAAATTTGCTCAGCAGCAGCAGTCTGACTTGGGATATTTATCTTGAAATTGATCCAATGAATATTCTCAATTTCAATAACTACTCTGGCAAGAAAAAGCATACAGAATTTCCAAAATCAATACAGTAGATCAGTGTCTGCAGCACAGCACAATTCATACAGGCAATGCAGTGTTGTATCATGTGTTTCCATTTCTCAATGCTAATTGCTTTTGAAGATAAGCTGTCAAATGCCATTAATCTGTTTACCACATTCCACTCCTCCTCTCCCGCGACAGAAGGCTTTATTTTCTCTTTTTCAAATAATTTCAGAAATTTTTGTAGAGCAGGATGACTTCTTAAATAAGCAACTTTTAAATAGGTTTTAAATAGGTCACCGTGAGTGAAGAATAATAAAGAATGAATACCGAATTCATGAAGGGATTCTCTAAAGTTCTCTGTCCACTTTACCTTTTATCACTTTTCCAGTAAGATTCAGATTTCCAAATTTCTACTTTTAGGCTTAAATGTGCTTGTGAAGTCTCTATTTTTCTAAATTCCATCGCCATTAAATGTTTTGATACATTCCCACTGCTACCACCCTATTTCAAATCTAGACTTGAACTAGGAAGCACTGAGACCAACTATGATACCTGGGTAATTTCTCATATTCTCAAAGTTCCTTCACTTACAAAATGAAAACATTAAGATCTACGTATCAGGGTCGTGGTGAGTATGAATGAGACAGTATGCATGAGAGAGCCTGGGACAGGGCCCGGCATCAAGCAGGTGCTAATCGCCTCTAAGAAACGTTCCTCTTTTCTCTCTCCCTCCTCGGTCCTCCTTCCAGACTTCACAGCAAGACTCATCCTGAAAGGTGAATGTGATCTCCTTACCCTCCTACTCAAATTCCTCCAAAAGTTCACCGTACCCTAGGACAGTGGTTCTCAAAGTGTAGTCCCCAGACCAGCAGCACCTCTTGCACTTGCCTTTCCAAACTTCCTCTAAGGAGAGTTTACTTACTATCTTCCAAACCTGCCACTCTCCCAACCCCAAGATTTAATTCATCTTTTACATCCTTCCCCCTCTATGATCTCTCTCCTATACTACTGAGCTTAAAATCTTTCCTGACGATCCCAGTCTCTAGGACTTTTTCTGATCTCTAATTCCAATTATTTCTAAATACAAAGAGTCTTCATCTTACAATGGGGTTTGTGTCTGGATAAACCCACTGTAAAGTCAAAAAATCTTTAACTGCACCGTTGCGTAAGTGTAGGACTGTACTAAGGTGAAAATCTGCATAGGTCACAAACTAGTTGCACCTGGCCCACCCAGAGAAGGTGTGGGTTAACTAAATTGGTTGCAAGTAACATTAAAATCAAGAAAAATTACGCAAAAATACAGATCTTTGGCCTGTGTTGGAGACAATCGGATCTGCGTTTGAGAGACCCACATTCCCATGTGGCAACAATCAGCTAAATGGTAAATGTTTCAAGCATTCACCAGCTCTTTCCATTCTAAATAAAGGTTTTCTTTTGACATCTTCAAATATCTCAAATGGTGATTTACATTTCTTATGGTTATGTAACTTTTCATGCTTGTTTTGTCTCTCCTAATAGGATACAGACCTTAAAGTACCCGTCCCTGTCTTTGACTTTTTAAAAACCTCTTGTTACCCTGAACACAAACCAGTATTTAGTGCAAAATTATTGTAAAAGAATATTCTGAACATTGTAGACAACCGCAAAATGCTGAATAATCCACACAGTTTTTCTGGAAACTTTTGGCTTTCTACCAAGTTGGAAAAGTTTTATTAGCTTATGTTTTCCAAACATATGGATTAGGGTACAACTCTTAAGAGATAATAAATAAAATTTTTTTATCATATTATTTTGGTTTAGGTTGTCTTTCATTTTCTAATGAGAAATACGTATGAAGACAGCATGCCCTCTGCTGACATTTAGCCCCTGCCCGGCACAGCATGTGACAGAACCTAGATACTGTTTGTAACTTTTAGTTTGAATTCTACTTTTATATCCTGGATTTTATTTCCCGGAAGAGTTTTAATTTCACTCTTTGGTAGGAGTCATAGTGGCTTTTTCCGACCCGGCCTCAGGTTAACTATTCACCTGGTTTGGCAGCGACAAAGGATGAGCTACCTTAACAAAGCTGCCTTGCTGTGGCTCAAAGATAACCTGAGAAACCTAACCAAAATGAGAATTTTAAAACACTGTTTACGTGTTAAACCTTCTATTTGAACCCATTTGCCGATTCCTGCCTGTCCACACATATCCGCACCCCTAACATCAATATCAGGAGAATATTCGATAATACTCTCCTTTTCCTTCCCCCACCCCAAATCCTCCAGGGGGCGCCCCGGAGGACCGCGCTGGCCCCCCGGCGGGAGGGCGGCCATAGGCGGGAGCCCAGGCCCGACTCCCTAACGCCGCGCGCACTCCCCATACTCACCCGCCCGAAGTCACGGAAGTGCCGCTTGACCCCGCCCCTTCCGCCGGATCCTCCCACGCAGAAGCAGCGCCGACTGCAGGCGCGTGGGGCCCGGAGATCGCCTGGGGCCGGGTGGCGGCGCGGGGCATGGCCAGGGTCCCCGCGGACGTGGCCGCGCAATTCCGGCGTGTGGCGGAGAGCGCGTGAGCGTGAAGGGCTCCCAGCTTGCGGCAGGCTGCGGAAGCTCTGCGCCAGGAAGTTCTCTGGCGGGGGAGGGGAGGGCGGTTTAAGGCCTTTAGGGTAGGTTTTGCCCTTTTTAAGGTCCCCGTGGAATCTTTCGCCTCCGAAGTTCGAGGGTAACTTTCGTTCCCTCCCGGCCTTCGCGACGGAGTCGGACGGAGGCCGAGTCCTGCTGTCAGCCCCAGCAGCCTGGGGCCAGGACCCCCGGAGCCCCTTCTTCCACTGTTTGGAAACTTATAATGTGGGGTGAGGGAGAGACGCGTTACGTTTTACAGACCGGTGAATTTAAAGACATTCAAGCTTCTCATAGTGATTTGAAGAAATGCTCAGCGTTCGGCCGAAATAGAGTTTTACGTTTTTAAACCATGGCATGGTTTTTAAAGGTTGAAGTTCCCACAATTTTTTTCTCTTGAAAGGCACCCATTCGTTTTGATTAGTATTTCTGAACATGCACCCAAAGCCAGGACTACGGCCTCACTGCTGCAGGGATGTCCACGGGAAATCCCAAGGGGGGAAAGGCACAAGCCTGAAATGGCATAATATTTGCTACCTCACTGCGTGGGCGGAGTGGTAACTGATTTTTTAAAAACCTCTTAGATGACGTAATAAGTACTAAAGCCGTTGTATGCTATTCTAGAATTTTTGAGAAAAACTTAATCACCCAAATGTTTGCTATAATGTGATAAAGATAGCATCCATAGGCAACAGCCAGAATCGAATTATGACAAGTAGGTATGGTTATAAATGGGGGTCATGCAGTATAATTAGTATATGGAATCAAGATGTCAGTCCTCACACAGAATTTGTGTAATGACATGCATTTGGGAGGCTTCAGGCCTTTTCAACTATTAGATACAGGTTGATTCTTACTGAATATGGAATAATAAAAAATGAATTACTGGTCTCACCATTTTCATTATTACTATTTGGACTAAAAGACTACCACTTTTACTCCAAAGAGTGATTGTAGACCCAATAGTCAATGACAGAAATTTAAGCACAAGTCTAAATGAAGCCGAGGATCTAGTGGAGAGAACATAGAATCAGACCTTTCAAATCTCAGTTATTGAACACAAACAGAATGACAGTTCTTGAGACGTTTTACTTCCTTTCTTTAAACTTGGCGTTGCTCATCTGAACAATTGTTTTGATAAGGGTTACGTTTCATGAAAGCCCAGTTTGTGCTACCTTAGAAGAAGTTTGTTAATTTTAAAATTGAGTTAATCTTTAACTTGCTTTTCATTCTACAAACTCTAAAACACTTTCATGCATGTCACTTTTTTATTCAGAAGTTTTCTAAACAGTACAGCTTTGGGAACACATTTCTGTGGAACTTTAGTCTCTTGCAAAATGTTAATAGATGCTTCATGGGAAAAAAGTTGCTAGCATTACCAATACCGGCGAAAATATGAACCTGTCATTATGAGGCTATGGGAAATACACCTACGTAACACTCTTGCCAAAAACGTTTAACCTGCATCTGATTGTGAGGAAACACTCGGATAAATTCAGAATGTGATTTGTTTGGACCTTTCAATAAGGTTAATGTGGAAGACAATAAAAAAAGGCAGGAGGACTGATTTACATTAAAGACAGCTGTCAACTAGATAGCCTTAAGGATTTAAAAAATTTGAACCTGGGCCGGGCGCAGTGACTTACGCCTGGAATCTCAGCACTTTGGGAGGCGGAGGCGGGTGGATCGTGAGGTCAAGAGATCAAAACCATCCTGGCCAACATGGTGAAACCCTATCTCTACTAAAATACAAAAATGAGCTGGGCGTGGTGGCGCGTGCCTGTAGTCCTAGCTACTCTGAAGGCTGAGGCAGGAGAATCACCTGAACCTGGGAGGCAGAGGTTGCAGTGAGCCGAGATTGGGCCACTGCACTCTAGCCTGGCGACAGACAGAGACTCCAGTCTCAACAAAACAAAACAAAAAAACGGTTGTTTCAGGTGAATAGTACATGAATGTTCTTTTAACTCCTCTATAGATTTGAAAATTTTCAAAATAAATAGTTGAGGACAAATTGTAGCTAGCAATGCTGGAAACCCATTTCTGCCTCCCAGCAGGTGGCAGCAAATTAATACTCCATAAGGTACAGGAAAATCATTGCAATTTCCTTGTGCTGGTAAATGTTTTGGATGTTGCAGACTGGCTTTTTTTAGGGATAGGAGCCAAAAGAATATTGTTGCCAGATTATGGATGTTTATGTTAATTTATCAACTAGTTGGGAAAGTACTTATTGTTGTTCTTCATTGCTCATCTCTCACAGAACCAAAAGTATATTTGTAAGCTCTTTTATTGGAATAACAGTCAAGCTCATGTTACTTCATAAACACTCTCCATAATCATTAATTGGCTAATATCCATCAATACAACATTTCAAAGTTTATGAAATACAACTAAAGTATTCTCAGAGGGAAATTTATAGTTTTTTCATGCCTTTGTTAGAAAAGAAGAAAAAAAATCAGTGATCTAAGTCAGGATCAGCAAACTGTGGTCTACAGGCCAAGTCCAGTGCATAGTCTTCTTTTGTACAGCCTACAAAACTCTAGAAAACTCATTTTAAAACAGACAAATTACCAGTATCTGGAATGAAAGAACACTAAAGATTCTGCAGACATTAAAACATGGGTCTCAACCAGAGGGTTTTTCCCCCCAAGGAACATTTGGCAATGTCCAGAGACATTTTTGGTTGTCACAGTTGGAGAGTCTGCTATCAGAAGACAGAGGCCAGGGAAACAGCTGAATATTCTGCAATGCACAGGACAGTCCCCTACAGCAATTTGCTGGCCTGCAACGTCGATAGTGCTAAGATTGAAAAATTCTATTTAAAACCATAAAATAATATAAACAAATTTATACCAATAAAATCTGATAACTTAGAATAAAAAGTTTTTGGGGCCAGGCATGGTGGCTCATACCTGTAATCCCAGCACTTTGGGAGGCCGAGGAGGGTGGATCACTTGAGGTGAGGAGTTTGAGACCAGCCAGGCCAACTCGGAGAAACCCCGTCTCTACAAAAATACAAAAATTAGCCGGGTGTGGTGGCATGCACCTGTAATCCCAGCTACTTGGTAGGCTGAGGCAGGAGAATCGCTTGAACCTGGAGGCAGAAGTTGTGAGTTGAGCGTGCACCACTGCACTCCAGCCTGGATGACGGCGAGACTCTGTCTCAAGAAAAAAAGTTTTTTGGGAAAAAAAAAAACAAACATCAAAACACTGAAGAAGAAATAGAAAATCTGAGTACTTGCATATTTGTTACAGAATTTGAATTCATAATTTAAAAATACAAAGAAAACCATCCCCGCTAGTGAATTTTATCTAGCATTTAAATAACACACAATGTCAATTTTATATAAATTCAGAGAATAGAGGAGGAAGGAGTAACAGCAGAGCCTTCGGAAAAATCTAACAGACATTAGAGAAAAAAAAACACAAACTAATATTACTCACTAATACAGATGCAAAATTCCTATAGAAAATACTAGAAAATTGAACCCAGAAAAAAATAAAATACAATGGCCAATTGTGGTTTATCCAGAATGCAAGATTTGCCCAACATTAATAAACAGTAATTTACAACATTAATAAAGGAGAAAAAATAATGGCAGAAAAAGCATTTGACATAATTTATTGCCAACTCATGATAACAATCACAAAACTAGAAATAAAAGAGAACTTTATAAAGGACATCTGTGAAAGATCAATAGCTATTATGCTTAATGGTGAAATATCCAATCCTAGGATTGGGAACGAGGTAAAGCTGGCGGCTCTCATCACTTCTATTCAGCTTTGTATCAGAAATTCTAGACAGTACAATAAATAATTAAAATAATAAAAGATAAATATTAGAAAACTGCAAAACTGTCTGTTCACAGTGGTCTATGTAGAAAATGTTTTTCAAAGCTACTAAATAAATTGTATTTTGTAGACTATCCATGTGGAAAATCTTCAACATCTACTGGATGTTGAAGTCATGGGGTAAAAGCTCAGTATATATAAAAAAATACTGGCCGGGCGCGGTGGCTCAAGCCTGTAATCCCAGCACTTTGGGAGGCCGAGGCGGGCGGATCACAAGGTCAGGAGGTCGAGACCATCCTGGCTAACACAGTGAAACCCCGTCTCCACTTAAAAAATACAAAAAATTAGCCGGGCGAGATGGCGGCGCCTGTAGTCCCAGCTACTCGGGAGGCTGAGGCAGGAGAATGGCGTGGACCCGGGAGGCGGAGCTTGCAGTGAGCTGAGATCCGGCCACTGCACTCCAGCCTGGGCGACAGAGTGAGACTCCGTCTCAAAAAAAAAAAAAAAAAATACTTTATATACTAGTAAGCAGCAGTTGGAAAATGACATGTTAAAATATGCCATTTATAATAGTACAGATGATCCCTGACTTAGGACGGTTTGACTTAACGATTTTTTTTACTTTATAATGATGTGAAAGTGATAGACATTCAGAATGCTCCTCAGGTTACAATGGGGTTACATTCAGATAAACCCATTGTAAGTAGAAAATATTAAGTTGAAACCCCACTACAATTTACAGTATTTTCCATTTAGGATGGGTTTATTCAGACATAACCTTATCATAAGTTGAGGAGCATCTGTATTATAAATACCTAGGAATACGTTTAATGAAAGACATGCAAGAGCTGTACTCTAAAGTGACAAAACATTGCTTAAAGGAAAGAGCTAAATAAATGGAGAGATGTGCCATATTTATGCATACTGAACATATGCCAAGAAAGACCATATTCTGGGTTATAAATCTCAATTTATAAGGATGAAAATCATACAAAGTATTGTTCTCCAACCACAATGGAATTAGAAGTCAATAATAGGTCTTTGGAAATCTCCAAACCTCAATAATCAGAGGCGCAGATTTTCCAGACTGCTGGCCTCAAAAGTTCAGACTGACACTGAAGACATTCTTCTCTGCACAGCCAAGCCAATTGATTCACATGGGAAATAATTATGGACATATTGCCACATTCTAACCAACTGCACTAACCTGGCACTGCCCTGAGATTGGGGTATGCTGGAAGCAACTGCAGACGGCTGTATACTTTATTGTACTAAAACAGAGTTACAGCATATTTAAAATTCATGAAATTGTTCCCATTTCTTGCTTTCCTTCCCTCACAGTCTGAAAATACTGATGAAAAATCTGGGAACAAGATTCTAAGTGTAGTTGACAAAACAGAAAATCTGTTCCTGGACAGCTTTTGATGAATTTAATAAGTACAGAGATAATGAACATAGACTACATTTACATAATGGCATAACAAAAATTCATTGAACAATGCTAACTGGGGGAAACTACAGTTTGGAAACTGAATGTAAGATTGTGGTTCTGGCAAGATTACTCATTCTATTTAATGATTACACATGGTGTTGAAGGGGATGGGGGAATAGTCCATTTTGTGCTGCTATAACAGAATACCTGAGACTGGGTAATTTATAAAGATTAAAATAAACATTTACTTCTTAGAGTTCTGGGGGCTGAGAAGTGCAAGGTTGAGGGGCTCACATCTGGTGAGGGACTTAATGCTGTGTCATTCCATGGCAGAAAATGGAATGGTCAGAGAGGGGAAGAGGGGTGGGTGGGGAGGGGACTGGCTTCATCCTTTTATGTGGAACTCACTCCTGTGACAACCAGTTCATTCCTGTGAAGTGGCATTAATCAGTGTCTGCAGGCAGAGGCCTCATTACTTAATCACCTCTCAACACTGTTTCATTGGGGATCAGGCCTCTAACATGTGAACTTCAGGGGACACATTCAAACCATAGCATTCCACCCCTAGCCTTCAAACCTTATGACTTCTCACCATGCAAAATACATTCATTCTATCCCAATTGTCCTAAAAGTCTTGCTCTACATCAGTTCAAAAGTCCAAAGACCAAAGTCTCATGTAAATCAGATATGGGTGAGATTCAAGGCACAATTCATCCTAAGGCAAATTCCTTTCCAGTTGTGAGCCTGTGAACTTTAACAAGTTATCTACTACATATATATATATATATATATGTAGATATGTATATGTTGGGACAGCATAAGATAGACATTCCCATTCCAAAAGGGAAAAACAGGCAAGAAGAAAGTAACAGGACCCAAGCAAGTATAAAATCCAATAAGAAAAATGAGTTTTAAAGCTGGAGAATAATCTCTTTTGACTCCATATCCCATATCCTGGGCACACCAGGATGGGGCAGCGTCCCCAAGGCCTCACGCAGCTCCATTCCTACCGTTTTGGTGGACTGTCCACCTAGCAGTGCTCAGATCGAAATTTCATGCCTCCAGCTTTCCCAGATTGGAGTTGCATGCTGGTAGCCCTACAGTTTTGTGGTCTTGGGAGCTGCCCCACTCTCGAGACCACTAGGCATTGACCTACTGGGCTGTCCATATTCTTTGAAATCTAGGTGGAAGTCACCATGGCCCCACAGCTCTTGCATTCTGGACACCTGCAGAATCAGCACCACATGATGCCACCAAGGCTTACCGCTTGTGTCCTCTGGAATGGCAGCCTGAGCCATAGCCAGACCTGTTGAACCACTGCTGGGGTGACAGGATTACTGTACTGGCATACAGAGAGCAGAGTCTGGAAGTGGTCCTGGGCAGCAAGCCCATGGAGGGCACCCTGGGTCGTCCACCACAAAACCATTCTGTTCTAGAGCTCTGGGCCTGTGATGGAAGGGGAGCCTCAAAGATGTCTGAAATTCCTTTCAGGTCATGCTCCACGGTCTTGATGAATATCACCTGGTTTCCTTCTAGCCAGATGATATTTGGCTCTTTAGCAGATAGTGGCTTGGCCATATCTTTGGTTTGCTGTCCTAAAGATACCGTTTTACTTGTGATCTGAGAAACCAAAATAGATGCCCCTTTATCAACTAAGACAGACCCCAAGGTTAAGGAAACAGATACTACCTATGGGTTGAGGGTTCAGTGCTCAGCTGACATGACAACTTCTAAATTCCTATGGCTATAAGGAAAAACACACTCTTACTAAACTCCATAACAATAGGAGCTATCAGGTCAATTATCAAGAGCCCTCATCAACTGATTTACAACCCAGACTACTTCAACTCTGATTGGACAGAAGACCTACCCTATAAACACACTTTCCTAATAAGTAACTACAGACCTTAAGCTAGTTTCAGCAAGCTTATAGAGACTATGCACAGTCTTCGTATCCTACAGTTCACCTTTTAACGTGGAGCCAAATTTCACCTAATTTTAATGCCAAAATCCTACCCCAAAGTTTCAAAGAAGAGCACCTGCAGCACGTGCCAGAGACTCTTCTCAGTTTGCAAACTGCTGTTGCCAATTAAGCTCTCCTTTCTATCATTTAGGAATTCTGGTGGTCTTTTGGACAACACACTCTCCATGCCCAGGCTGCAAATTTTCCAAATCTTTCTGTTCTGCTTCCCTTTCAGTATAAAAATCTAAGTCACTCTCTCTCTCTCTGTAACTTTCATATCTTACATTTTATCTTATTTTGCTGTATGCAGTTAAACATATTCATGCAACTCCTTCAATAATTTGCTGCTTAGAAAATTCTTCCACCAGATATTTTAGTTCACTTCTTTTAAGTTCTGTATTCCACAAAGTCCTAGGAAATGGATACAGTTCCACCACAATTTTCTGCAAAACACGAATAGCTTTTAATCCGGTTTCCAATGCATTTTTCTTATTTCCATCTGAGACTTCATCAGAATGGCCTTTACTGTCCATATTTCTACCAGCCTTCTGGTCATGACCACTTAAATAATCCTTAAGAAGATTAGGCTCTCCTCACAGCTCTTGTCTTCTCACCAGAATTGCCCAATGCTCCATTCACAGCAGTGGAGGCTTGTCTATTTCCTCCTCCAAATTCTTCCAGCCTCTATTTGTTACCCAATTCCAAAGCCACATCTACATTTTCAGGTATTTGTTATAGCAACAGCCCCACTCCTCAGCACCAGTTTTATGTCTTAGTCTGTTTTGTGCTTCTATAACAGAGTGCCACAGACTAGGTAATTTATAAAGAAGAGAAATTATTTCGTACAGTTCTGAAGGCTGGGAAATCCAAAATCAAGGGAACCACACCTGGTGAGGCCTTCTTGCTCCATCATTCCATGGTGGAAGGCAGGAGGGCAAGAGAGGTAAAGAGTAGGCAAAGGCGAAGAGCAGGGAAGGGGGCTGAACTTGTCCTTTTATCAGGAACTCACTCCCATGACAATTAACGAACTGTTGCAATAATGGCTCCATTAATCCCTTAATGAGAGTAGAGCCGTCAGGACCCAGTCACCTCTCAAAAATTTCACTTCTCAGCACCTTTGCACTGGAAATGAAGCCTCCAACACATTAACATTGGGGAACACATTCAAATCATAGCAACCCTGCCTGCTTTCTTCTATTCTATTATTCTGATAAAATAATTAGAATTTGTTTTATTTATTTATTTATTTATTTATTTTGAGACGGAGTCTCGCTCTGTCGCCCGGGCTGGAGTGCAGTGGCTGGATCTCAGCTCACTGCAAGCTCCGCCTCCCGGGTTTACGCCATTCTGCCTCAGCCTCCCGAGTAGCTGGGACTACAGGCGCCCGCCACCTCGCTCGGCTAGTTTTTTGTGTTTTTTAGTAGAGACGGGGTTTCACCTTGTTAGCCAGGATGATCTCGATCTCCTGACCTCGTGATCCACCCGTCTTGGCCTCCCAAAGTGAGAATTTATGTTTTAATAGAAAGATTTCCAACATACAGATCTGTCCCACATGTGTCTCTTTCAAGGATTTATAAAATTAAACATTTCTCTTTCAATAGCTCATTGAGAGGATTCGGGACTATAAATCATTTTAATTTTAAAAGTATTTTGACCCTTAAAAGGGTTTTAAGTTACTCATCCTCACAATTATTTATTTTGACTGTCAGTTATGCTTAGTATAACCAGATTAATTTTCAAATTTCACTTGGTAAGTACAGTTCATAGACCTTTCTTTCCAGAAGTTGCCTTTTTAAAAAACAACTTTTATTTGAATGTTTTTTCAATCTTTATCTTTCACAGTTTTTAACTTCATGTTACTTCTAATCATTCTGAAAATAATTATTCTATGTTGGTATAATTTTCTAAACTCACAGGGGAAGTCTTCTGATACTCTTTCTTTTCTTGGTTTGACCATAAAAGGAAAATGAAATGTGATGGCATGGTAACAACTAATCACAGCTGATATTATTAAACTATTTTATGGCCAGTGTCAGCATCCCTGTGAGATAGATGCTACTGGTATCCCATTTTACATACGGGGAAACTGAGACTCAGGGAAATTAACCAATGTGCCCAATGTTACATGATAGTATAAAAGCCTGGCTTTGAGCTCATGTAATTGACTTCAGTGTCCACATACTTAATCATTGGTGCTTACTTTTCTGTGCATTTACTAAAGTAACAGGATTATTTCAGATTCCCTAACTTACTGTGATAGGTCCAATTTCAGTGTTACCTATACATAAGATGTGATGAAATGGCACCATGTTGGCAAATGTTTCATGTAGCGCAAAATTTCACCACATGATGGTGCCAGTGAAGTGAGAAGTCATCTGCTGCTAGTATTTGACATTAGGCTCAGACCTAAATATGTCAACAGAATGTAGTAAAAAATGTTTAAAATTTTTTTTAAAGAGCAATCCTAAATAATTATAGACTAGAGTGTCTTTTGAAAACATAAGGAATAAAACATCACAAATACAAAAGGGTAAGAGTAATTGACTCATAAAAGTTAAAATGAAAAAAATGAGCTTTTGTATTCATAAGGAAGTATGTAGGAGAGATGTCAGAGGCTTTCCACAGGAAGGAAGACACCAAAGGAAATGAATTAAAAGAGAGCAGGTGACTTAAAAAAAAATGAGACCAGCTGTATAGTGATGTGGCTCCAGGGTCAAATGGTTCCAGTAAGATTCCACAATCAGTGCAAAGGAATTAGCAAAAGCCAATGACTAAAAGATTTTAAAAAAACCTTTAATAGACATTACTACTTCCTTTTCTAATCTAAAATAAGTATTATTTTTCCCTGCATTATCAAAGATGGAACCAACAATAGAAGGAAGAAGCATTGCTTTTCAGAAATTATTAAAACAAATCCTTTCATGTCAATATTACAGTGATTCTCTAAGATTGGTCCCTGGACTAGCAGCATCGTCATCACCTGAAATATTAGAAATACAAATTATTTGGCCACACTCAGACTTTTACTGAATCAGAAACTTGGGGAATGAGGCCTTTCAGGGGTTTCGGATGCACCCAAAAGTTAGGGATCCACTGTGTTACTTATGGCCCATGCCTGTAATCCCAGCACTTTGCGAGGCTGAGGCAGGCAGATCACCTGAAGTCAGGAGTTCGAGACCAACCTGGCCAACATGGTGAAATGCTGTCTTTACTAAAAATAACAAAAATTAGCCGGGCATGATGGTGGGCACCTGTAATCCCAGCTACTTGGGAGGCAGAGGCAGAAGAATCACATTAACCTGGGAGGCGGAGGTTGCAGTGAGCTGAGATCATGCCACTGCACTCCAGCCTCAGGGACAGAGCAAGATTCCATCTCAAAAAAAAAAAA
>NW_016807367.1:1219061-1224313 GCF_001698545.2 Rhinopithecus bieti
CCATTCTAACTGGTGTGAGATGGTATCTCATTGTGGTTTTGATTTGCATTTCTCTGATGTCCAGTGATGATGAGCTTTTTTTCACGTGTCTGTTGACTGCAGAAATGTCTTCTTTCGAGAAATGTCTGTTGATATCCTTTGCCCACTTTTTGATGGGGTTGTTTTTTTCTTGTAAATTTGTTTGAGTTCTTTATAGATTCTGGATATTAGCCCTTTGTCAGATGAGCAGATTGCAAAAATTTTCTCCCATTCTCTAGGTTGCCTGTTCACTCTGATGGTAGTTTCTTCCCTTTGCAGAAGCTCTTTAGTTTAATTAGATCCCATTTGTCTATTTTGGCTTTTGCTGCCACTGCTTTTGGTGTTTTAGACATGAAGTCCTTGCCCATGCCTATGTCCTGAATGGTATTGCCTAGGTTTTCTTCTAGGGTTTTTGTGGTTTTACATCTAACATTTAAGTCTTTAATCCATCTTGAATTAATTTTTGTATAAGGTGTAAGGAAGGGATCCAGTTTCAGCTTTCTACTTATGGCTAGCCAGTTTTCCCAGCACCATTTATTAAATAGGGAATCCTTTCCCCATTTCTTGTTTTGTCAGGTTGGTCAAAGATCAGATGGTTGTAGATGGTGGTATTATTTCTGAGGGTGCTGTTCTGTTCCATTGGTCTATATCTCTGTTTTGGTACCAGTACCATGCTGTTTTGGTTACTGTAGCCTTGCAGTATAGTTTGAAGTCAGGTAATGTGATGCCTCCACAATTACTTTCATGTGGCAAACTGTAAACAATTACTTTAATGTGGCAAACTGTAACAAAATTTGCTATTTTGACCATTTTGAAGTATACAATTAAGTAGCACTATATGCATTCATACTATGCAGCCATCACCACCATCCATTTCCATAGCTTTTCATTACTCCAAGTAGAAATTATGCACCCAATAAACATTAACTCTCCATTCTGATCTCCCCTAGCCTTCAGTAGCCTTTATATTAGTTTCTATCTGTGTGAATTTGGCTATTCTAGGTATTCATATAACTTGAATCATACAGTATGTGTTACTTTATGTCTGGCTCTTTTCACTTAGCATAATATCCTCAAGGTTCATCCAAAACATAGCATTTTCACTTAATAATGACTATTTCATATCAGTGAAAGGGATGATGTTCTTTGTAATTTTTTTCCAAGATAAAGAGCCCACATGCAGTCCATTTCTTTCTTGACTCTATTTCTGCTGAAATAGCTCTGATCATAATTATTGGTTATTGGGATTGGTAGAATTGTTCAGGACCTCTGTCTGATCATTCTAAATATATGGTTTAAACATGTACCCAGAAAGTATGGTATGATTTCTTTCTCAGCAGTAAGTCAGGTACTAGAGGGAAAACATCATACTTAATACTGGAATGTCTTCTGTTATAGCCTCAGAGTTGATAATGAATGCAGTCCTGCTCCACTTCGATTCCATCTGGCTCTGGAAGGTGTTTCTGAAGGTTTGTGAACAGCATTTGAATTTGTTTGTTTTATTTATCTTGTTTTTTTACTATGATGTATAAATATGGCCTGTAATATCATTGATCTATATGATGAATGAGACAATCAAATGTTAAAATGGAACTTGTTGATTAGGATATTTATACCATAGTTTGGCTTTAAGAAACCCTGACAGACATGATATTTAAAATGATTAAATTTACGCTTTGACATGAGGCTACTAAAAGGTAGAATATATCATTGAGATATGCCACTTGAAAAAACTACTTTTAAAAAATGGAATTACTGGTGTCATGAAGAAAAGAAATGCTATCATCTAAACCCTGGTTTCAAAACTTGTGTAAAACTTTTCACCTCAATAAATAGTTTACTTCTGTGTAGAAAAGGAGGTTTATGCTTGCTCCCAATTTGTTCACAAAGCATGCTTAAAAGATAAACACTTGGGGCCACAGTTTGAATGTATTAGTTGCTTCACCAACTATTTTCTGGGGACAAAGCAATGCATAAAGGACATTCATTTTATCCATGTAAACATTTTCTTGTTGAGCATATACTGCTGTTCATGTCTTTCTAGCCTAAATCATTGTTCACGGAATAATTGTTAACTACATGAAAACCTCCCCTAGCATGGAGTTGGAGCCATAAACTAGCCAATAAGTCATTGAGCACTTTTTTCATATATATCTGCACATTTCCGTCAAGCACTGATTGATACTCTGCACACCTGATTCTTTCCAAATGTAAGCCAAGTATCTGCTAGCATGTACTCCTGATAACATTGTTCTTCTGTGCTGTATGCCATTAATATTATATGATGTACAGCAGTTCACTTGGATTATGAAATTGCCAGTAGCTAATTAAAGTTTCTTCCTGAGCATGGTAATGATCATTAGCCTTAGAACTGGTTTTAGAAATTTGTTGGTGATAACGTGACTTCTATATTTCTGTTTTGATGTATAACTTTGAATAATGTTTATTTAGTTTTAGTCTCTTCTCCATCTTTAAATGACGAAATTTATCAATTTCATATTAGAAAGCATTATTTTGTGCTTGTTCAGGAAAATTCAATTGGTTTATCAGAAAGGTCACAGAACTCTGAAAGCAATGCAAAAGCTCCTGTGGCTTCTTGCCATTCTTTAACAAAGTTTTGTAACAGACAATGCAATAGAAACTGGAGGCAAATTGATTGCTGGTCTGATAAAATCCAATTTTCACATATTCATCAAGATTCACTTGTTTCAGCAAATACAGCTTCATATTTGATATTTGCATTGAATTCCTGTTCACTGTTTACATTTATAGTGTTGTTCTATTACAATTTTCGTCACGATTTTATCCTTTACTTTTAAATAAGTGATTTATTTCTGTGAATTAGCTATCATGACACAATAAAATTCTAAAGCTGACAGATGTGAATGACATTTAAATGTACAAAATTCAATAGTCAAGGCAAAGTGCACCATTAACTATTAGCTGAAATGAATAACTTTTAGGAAGAAACACAGTGATTATTAAGCATGTGACTAGCTTTCTATAAAACATAGTAAGTTAATCTTAACTCTCAAGTTTATAGAATAAACATGAACTAAATTGTTTCCTTGCTGTTTCCTCCTATAGCTAGTCTGGGAAACACCAATGACTCATAGTCTACCTGGGATCAGCATTTCCCCATAGGGTATGATTTCGGCGTATTGGGATGGCTGCCTGTCTTCCAAAATAGCTCATTATTTAAAGCCTCCAAGTTATTTTTTTCTTCCTGTGACTGCAAGATAGATCTGGCTCATAAAACTCAAGGCATGTAAGTACTGTGTGAACCAATTGCGTCACTTGTCCAGAGATTGAAGCAGGAGGATCACTTGCGCCCAGGAGTCCAGGGCTGCAGTGAGCTGTGACTGGGCCTATGAATAGCCACTGCCCTCCAGACTGGGTGACATATAGCAAAACTCTGTCTTAAAAAAATACTCAAGGCAATTTTATGAATATCATGGAGCCTATACTATTAAAGGCAGACTATAGACATGAGCTACATATAAAATAGACATAGTCCCTGCCTTCCCAGACCATGATTCAGATCTTAAATAAATAAGCATGAATAAACTGCAAACTACCAGTTGTAGTAAGCGCTGAAGGAAAAGAAAGATAAGAGAGAATAATAAAGTGAAGAAGCGTGTCTAATTTAAATTGTTGGGTCAAAGGCAAGCACTGTGTGAGCTCTTTTCTCTGAGCTCCCTAGCCGGAGGAATAATCCACACAGGTACTTAGTATATGTCCTTTTCTAATAACATTTGTGTAGTATAGGAATGTCTGGAAATAAAAGATGTTTTGCTATCATTCATTTACTTTTTTCTTTAGTGCTTACTATATTAAGACATTGTTCTAGACTTGGGGCGGGGCGGTGCGGACGGGGCACAGCGTGAGTAAGACAGACAAGATTTCTGTGCTTATGTAGATTTTGTTCTAGAGGTGAAATGTTCCTCCTCAGAATATGGAAAGAGAAAATATAACTAAACTCTGGAGTAAACTATTTAAAAGTTTATGAAATTCACCATGACGATAAAGAAATATACTCGTGTCCAACAACACTTGACTGTAACCAGATTGAATATTTAATAATCTGTTTTTTTAAAAAAGGCCTATATCAATCAGAAGTGGTGATCAGCAATGTAGAAGACAAAGGCTCACATGGAGCTGGTGTAGTAGGTATTACAGATTGATGACACTAGCCATTACTATCACCTTACTCCTCTTCTGATTGAAATTTGGCCTCAAATAGAAATTTGCCTGTAGAGAGAATTATTAACAAGAATTGGATATGCTGCTGGCATTTTGGTCACATATATTAGTGTTTGGGAATGTATTTACCATGAATCTTTACTTGAGGAGACTATAAATTAAGCTGTGAGCCTGCTAGGCCAGGAACTGGTTCTGGATTCAGTGCGGTGCCATCATCCCCAAGTTGTACCCGTAGGGTCTGTGTTGGGGTGGCCAGGCAGCTTTCCCCTTGAGACTACTGGCTTTAGGGTTGGGTTTTTTTTTTTTTCCTCCAATCAGCAATTTGAATTAATCAATTATCTTGAGATATTTTCGAGATATTCATTAACTATCCCTAGAAAGACAATAATGATTTAGAATGTCAGACAGGAATGGTAATTTCAAGGCTTCATTAAAAAAACCATTTTAAAAGATTGGTTGATATTCCCAAGTGCTATCATAGGCTAGAAAATGTAGGAGCAATTGAACCCACAATGTTTTATCCTTTTATAAATGCAGTTGCTGTTCTATAAGGAAGAAGATGGAATAACACAGTATACAGGGTTCTTTCAAATAAATTAATAAATTAAATACACAGACATTTCTTTTATTCTGACAGCTGAAATAGTGCGTAAGATTAAAAAAAAAAAAAAATTCAGCAGTTCGGTCTTGTCTCCCTTTCTTATGAAACTTGAAAAGAAACAAAATAAGCACATTTGAATTTGATGTAAAGGAGACTAAGAATATTTATCATAGACAGTTGAATATTACTCATCTGAGACCAAACCTACTCGTTTCCAGTTCGGCAAAATACACAAAGAATTTGATAACTATTGAATTATGTTTCAGGGCAACTACTCATGCAGGTTGAGACAAAAAGAAATACAACATATTTTTAAAATCGTATTTGGTAATGGACTTTAATTTCAAAGTAGAAGGAAAGAATTTTTTTTAAAAAAAGATTATATTAAATCTTTTTCAAAAAAGATTTTTTTTAAAGAATTTTCTTCAAC
>NW_016807367.1:1225111-1229080 GCF_001698545.2 Rhinopithecus bieti
AAAAAAAAAAAAAAAAAAAGAAAAGAAAGAAAACAAATTCACCAAAGCATAATTAATAATACAAATACATTGGAAATGCAAGTTTAATATTAAAGAAATATTAAGTAAAAAATAGTATATTGTCAAGGCATTTAAACATGATTCTGTTGAATAATTATTAATAATGGAGAATGCCTATTATATAATAGTGGAAGAGTCTCAATTATGTAAAAACAATTCTAGAAGAAATATTAGAAGGAAAGAAGCAAAACTAGTTGTTAATTGTTGCCTTTGAGTGATGTGATTAAATGCACCATTTTCCTCCTGCCTGTTTATATTGCAGATGCTGTTTTCAAATTTTCTATGAGAAACTATTCTACTCCTATAAATAAGTCTTATAATGATTAAGGATGTGGGTGGGGGAGCGGCTTTCCAAAGCCCTATTCAGAGGTTACATTCTCACCAATTTTGTTCTCAGTGTATGGTTGGTAAGAACAAAATATAACACAGATGACAGTCCACAGCATAACCCATCTTCCCCCTTCCACATACACCAAAAACCCCAAGGTCATCATGTTGCTTACTGGAGAAACAAGGCATAGAAAGACCATTCTGGCATAGTTTATATGTATTCAGTATTGAAAGGGATGTAGGGGATTAAAATCTGACAGTGAGAAAAAAAATCTTGTTACAGAGACTAATCACATGCTTTGCCAAGTATTATTAGTTAATGAAAATATTAAATAGAAGTAATAAAAGGGAAAATCTCTTTATGTATAGAAAACAATATGGTTAGACATGTTATCCCTAAGAAAGATTTTCATTTTATAACTGTGTCATTTGAATTAATGACCTGACAAATCAAGTAGTCAAAAAAATTCTAAGATTACAATTTAAAAGATTAATATGTTTATGTATATCTTGAATGTTAGACCCTAAATATGATTATTTCTTTTTGACAAAGATCTGTAGAATATATGCTAAAATTGATAACATTAGGCCATTAAAACTCAGTATTTAGAAAATAATCTAAAACTTAGACCACATTCTCTAAAATAATGAACTACAACAAAATGAATAACAAATGATTAAACAAGGGGAAAAAAATCAGTCATTTAGAAATTTGGAAAGGAAATTATCCCAAATAAGTTATATGACAAAAAGGAAACAAAATGATAATTATTGCTCCTTTAGAAAAGAAGTATATAAAATAACAAAACAAACGGGGTGCATGTGAAGACGAACTCAAACAAACTGCATTACTTAAGGAAAAGGAAAAAAGAAAAGTAAAGACAAAAATTAAATAATTGTTAAATAAAAGCCATTAGAATTATAAGTAGACCAAAAGTTGTGTCTTTGAAGGAAAAAATAATACAAAAATGCCCTAAAGACTGAGGGCGGTGACTCATGCCTGTAATCCCAGCACTTTGTGAGGCCGAAGTGAGAAGTTGCCTGAGCCCAGGAGTTAGAGACCAGCCTAGGCAAAATACTGAGACCCTGTCTCTACAAAAAAAATAAAAGTAAGTTAGTCAGGTATGATGGCATGCACCTGTGGTCCCCCAGCTACTTGGGAGGCTGATGTGGGAGGATTGCTTGGGCCTGGGAGGATGAGGCTGCAGTGAGCCATGATTGTGCCACTGCACTCCAGCCTGGATGACAGAATGAGACCCTGTCTCAAAAAAGGAAAAATGCCCTGGAGATTTCTAATTAAGGAACACACACACACACACACACACACACACACACACCACAAATACACACACACACACCACACAAATACCTAATATATTAGGAATGAAAAAGGGGATAGAAACCCTTGGATATGCTTTTATAATTACAAAAGAAGACTTCAAAAAGCAACTCACAGACAAAAGTAACCAAGCACCACAAGGAAATAAGTCACTATGCACAAGACCCAACAAAAAAACAACAAAGAGCAGAAACAAATATACAATTGATTTAGATATTGTAATATTCCAGTTACCAGGAAATAAAATGACTATGCTTTGAAAATGAAAAACCAAGTATTTTCAGGGAATAGGAAACTATTTTTTTAAAAAACTTAGCATATTTGAAAGAGAACTAAGCAAACTTCTAGAAATAAAAAAGTAACAATTGAAATATAAAGCTCAATGGATATAAATAACACACAAGAAGCAGTTCAAAAGAGAATTAGTGAATTTGAAGATTGGTAAGAAAAGAACTATTCAGAATACAGAGACAAAAAGAAGTAGGAAGTATAAACCAGAGTTTATGTAACACAGAGCTTAGAGCTTCTTCATTTAAGAGTTTCTTAGGTTAAGAAGATCTATTATACATCTGATAAGAGTTCCAGTTGAAGAGAAAGAAAGATATGGAACAGAGATAATAGCTGAGAATTTCCCAGAACTAATGAAAGAAACCAAAAATAAGTATACATCTTGACACATACTGAATTGCAGAAAAGCAAGGACTTAACACTTAAAAGAAGCCATAGGAAAAGAAGACTGATTATTTTCAAAGGAACCTCACTTAGAGCAACGATAAACATTGGAAGCCAGGAGGTAGTGAAATATCTTTAATATGTTGAAAGAAAATAACTGCCAATTAAAATCTTATATTCAATAAAATTCTTTTTTAAGAATGAGGGTAGAGACATTTTCAGACCAAAAAAAAAAAAAAAAAAAAGAGTTTACCAGCAGTGCACATCTCAAAGAAGAAATGATAAAAGATGTAATTTGAACTGAAGAGAAGTGATTTGAAGGGGAGGGTCTAATATGTAATAGGAAATAAAGGGCAAAGGCCGAGGCTGGTGGGATCACTTGAAGTCAGGAGTTCGAGACCAGCCTGGCCAATATGGTGAAACCTCGTCTCTACTAATAATACAAAACCTAGCCGGGCGTGGTGGCACACGCCTGTAATCCCAGCTACTCAGGAGACTGAGGCAGGAGAATCGCTTGAACCTGGGAGGCAGCGGGTTGCAGTGAGCCAAGATCGCGCCATTGCACTCCAGCCTGAGCGACAAGAGTGAAACTCCATCTCAAAAAAAAAAAAAAAAAAGAATGCCTGACTCAGAATACCAACAACAAAAAATTATGAGAAAGGTGGCGTCCTAAATAAATGGGGAAAGGAAGCATTATTTCATAAATAGTCTAGGGAAAATTGGTTGATTAGGTGGGGAAACGACAGCAAAGGCGTGACGTGAAGCTGGGATTGTGACGGAGGCATCTCTTTTTAGGTGCCTTGGTAGAGCATAGGGAAGAGAGAAGATGTGAGGGTTTCCTACTTTCATTTTCAAATCTCCTAGTAATGTGATTCCTAGATCTACATCTATCTTTATTTATTTAGATGCTGCAGGAAATGCACAACATGTTAGCAGTGTCTGTCTCCTACTTTCATATTTTAGTTAAATATGCAAAGAGCACTTTTTAATTGTTATGAATAAAAAAACTAACATTTAAAAATGCCCCATGATCTTAATGTGCAAAGTTTAAAAAAGCTAATCATTGTTTTCAGCTGCTTAAGTACTCTCCATTTTACACAAAGCTCCATAAACTGAATACTATAAATTTCCAAAATAATTACCACAATCTAAGTTAATGTCTCTAAACACACTGTCTTAACAATAGTATATGCAATATAGCTAACATGACCACATCATTTTACCGTCAGCCTATTTTTTTTTTCCTTTTTGTTGCATTTTTTTCTACAAATGTTCAAGCTTTCTTTCCTCTTATTCACTAGAAAAATAACCAAAGGTTGTGGTGTAAAAGCAAGCAACAGCTCTTCCCTAGGCTGAGACAAAAAGAAATACAATGTATTTTTAAAATCATATATGGTAATGTACTTTAATTTCAAAGTAGAAGGAAAGAATTTTTTTTAAAAAAGATTATATTAAATCTTTTAATATATTAAATATTTATAAATATTGAATTATGCTTCAGGGTAACTGCTCATGCAGGTTGAGACAAAAAGAAATACAATGTATTTTTTAAATCATATTTGGTAATG
>NW_016807367.1:1229784-1252873 GCF_001698545.2 Rhinopithecus bieti
GTTGAAGAAAATTCTTTAAAAAAAATCTTTTTTGAAAAAGATTTAATATAATCTTTTTTTAAAAAAAATTCTTTCCTTCTACTTTGAAATTAAAGTCCATTACCAAATACGATTTTAAAAATATGTTGTATTTCTTTTTGTCTCAACCTGCATGAGTAGTTGCCCTGAAACATAATTCAATAGTTATCAAATTCTTTGTGTATTTTGCCGAACTGGAAACGAGTAGGTTTGGTCTCAGATGAGTAATATTCAACTGTCTATGATAAATATTCTTAGTCTCCTTTACATCAAATTCAAATGTGCTTATTTTGTTTCTTTTCAAGTTTCATAAGAAAGGGAGACAAGACCGAACTGCTGAATTTTTTTTTTTTTTTAATCTTACGCACTATTTCAGCTGTCAGAATAAAAGAAATGTCTGTGTATTTAATTTATTAATTTATTTGAAAGAACCCTGTATACTGTGTTATTCCATCTTCTTCCTTATAGAACAGCAACTGCATTTATAAAAGGATAAAACATTGTGGGTTCAATTGCTCCTACATTTTCTAGCCTATGATAGCACTTGGGAATATCAACCAATCTTTTAAAATGGTTTTTTTAATGAAGCCTTGAAATTACCATTCCTGTCTGACATTCTAAATCATTATTGTCTTTCTAGGGATAGTTAATGAATATCTCGAAAATATCTCAAGATAATTGATTAATTCAAATTGCTGATTGGAGGAAAAAAAAAAAAACCCAACCCTAAAGCCAGTAGTCTCAAGGGGAAAGCTGCCTGGCCACCCCAACACAGACCCTACGGGTACAACTTGGGGATGATGGCACCGCACTGAATCCAGAACCAGTTCCTGGCCTAGCAGGCTCACAGCTTAATTTATAGTCTCCTCAAGTAAAGATTCATGGTAAATACATTCCCAAACACTAATATATGTGACCAAAATGCCAGCAGCATATCCAATTCTTGTTAATAATTCTCTCTACAGGCAAATTTCTATTTGAGGCCAAATTTCAATCAGAAGAGGAGTAAGGTGATAGTAATGGCTAGTGTCATCAATCTGTAATACCTACTACACCAGCTCCATGTGAGCCTTTGTCTTCTACATTGCTGATCACCACTTCTGATTGATATAGGCCTTTTTTAAAAAAACAGATTATTAAATATTCAATCTGGTTACAGTCAAGTGTTGTTGGACACGAGTATATTTCTTTATCGTCATGGTGAATTTCATAAACTTTTAAATAGTTTACTCCAGAGTTTAGTTATATTTTCTCTTTCCATATTCTGAGGAGGAACATTTCACCTCTAGAACAAAATCTACATAAGCACAGAAATCTTGTCTGTCTTACTCACGCTGTGCCCCGTCCGCACCGCCCCGCCCCAAGTCTAGAACAATGTCTTAATATAGTAAGCACTAAAGAAAAAAGTAAATGAATGATAGCAAAACATCTTTTATTTCCAGACATTCCTATACTACACAAATGTTATTAGAAAAGGACATATACTAAGTACCTGTGTGGATTATTCCTCCGGCTAGGGAGCTCAGAGAAAAGAGCTCACACAGTGCTTGCCTTTGACCCAACAATTTAAATTAGACACGCTTCTTCACTTTATTATTCTCTCTTATCTTTCTTTTCCTTCAGCGCTTACTACAACTGGTAGTTTGCAGTTTATTCATGCTTATTTATTTAAGATCTGAATCATGGTCTGGGAAGGCAGGGACTATGTCTATTTTATATGTAGCTCATGTCTATAGTCTGCCTTTAATAGTATAGGCTCCATGATATTCATAAAATTGCCTTGAGTATTTTTTTAAGACAGAGTTTTGCTATATGTCACCCAGTCTGGAGGGCAGTGGCTATTCATAGGCCCAGTCACAGCTCACTGCAGCCCTGGACTCCTGGGCGCAAGTGATCCTCCTGCTTCAATCTCTGGACAAGTGACGCAATTGGTTCACACAGTACTTACATGCCTTGAGTTTTATGAGCCAGATCTATCTTGCAGTCACAGGAAGAAAAAAATAACTTGGAGGCTTTAAATAATGAGCTATTTTGGAAGACAGGCAGCCATCCCAATACGCCGAAATCATACCCTATGGGGAAATGCTGATCCCAGGTAGACTATGAGTCATTGGTGTTTCCCAGACTAGCTATAGGAGGAAACAGCAAGGAAACAATTTAGTTCATGTTTATTCTATAAACTTGAGAGTTAAGATTAACTTACTATGTTTTATAGAAAGCTAGTCACATGCTTAATAATCACTGTGTTTCTTCCTAAAAGTTATTCATTTCAGCTAATAGTTAATGGTGCACTTTGCCTTGACTATTGAATTTTGTACATTTAAATGTCATTCACATCTGTCAGCTTTAGAATTTTATTGTGTCATGATAGCTAATTCACAGAAATAAATCACTTATTTAAAAGTAAAGGATAAAATCGTGACGAAAATTGTAATAGAACAACACTATAAATGTAAACAGTGAACAGGAATTCAATGCAAATATCAAATATGAAGCTGTATTTGCTGAAACAAGTGAATCTTGATGAATATGTGAAAATTGGATTTTATCAGACCAGCAATCAATTTGCCTCCAGTTTCTATTGCATTGTCTGTTACAAAACTTTGTTAAAGAATGGCAAGAAGCCACAGGAGCTTTTGCATTGCTTTCAGAGTTCTGTGACCTTTCTGATAAACCAATTGAATTTTCCTGAACAAGCACAAAATAATGCTTTCTAATATGAAATTGATAAATTTCGTCATTTAAAGATGGAGAAGAGACTAAAACTAAATAAACATTATTCAAAGTTATACATCAAAACAGAAATATAGAAGTCACGTTATCACCAACAAATTTCTAAAACCAGTTCTAAGGCTAATGATCATTACCATGCTCAGGAAGAAACTTTAATTAGCTACTGGCAATTTCATAATCCAAGTGAACTGCTGTACATCATATAATATTAATGGCATACAGCACAGAAGAACAATGTTATCAGGAGTACATGCTAGCAGATACTTGGCTTACATTTGGAAAGAATCAGGTGTGCAGAGTATCAATCAGTGCTTGACGGAAATGTGCAGATATATATGAAAAAAGTGCTCAATGACTTATTGGCTAGTTTATGGCTCCAACTCCATGCTAGGGGAGGTTTTCATGTAGTTAACAATTATTCCGTGAACAATGATTTAGGCTAGAAAGACATGAACAGCAGTATATGCTCAACAAGAAAATGTTTACATGGATAAAATGAATGTCCTTTATGCATTGCTTTGTCCCCAGAAAATAGTTGGTGAAGCAACTAATACATTCAAACTGTGGCCCCAAGTGTTTATCTTTTAAGCATGCTTTGTGAACAAATTGGGAGCAAGCATAAACCTCCTTTTCTACACAGAAGTAAACTATTTATTGAGGTGAAAAGTTTTACACAAGTTTTGAAACCAGGGTTTAGATGATAGCATTTCTTTTCTTCATGACACCAGTAATTCCATTTTTTAAAAGTAGTTTTTTCAAGTGGCATATCTCAATGATATATTCTACCTTTTAGTAGCCTCATGTCAAAGCGTAAATTTAATCATTTTAAATATCATGTCTGTCAGGGTTTCTTAAAGCCAAACTATGGTATAAATATCCTAATCAACAAGTTCCATTTTAACATTTGATTGTCTCATTCATCATATAGATCAATGATATTACAGGCCATATTTATACATCATAGTAAAAAAACAAGATAAATAAAACAAACAAATTCAAATGCTGTTCACAAACCTTCAGAAACACCTTCCAGAGCCAGATGGAATCGAAGTGGAGCAGGACTGCATTCATTATCAACTCTGAGGCTATAACAGAAGACATTCCAGTATTAAGTATGATGTTTTCCCTCTAGTACCTGACTTACTGCTGAGAAAGAAATCATACCATACTTTCTGGGTACATGTTTAAACCATATATTTAGAATGATCAGACAGAGGTCCTGAACAATTCTACCAATCCCAATAACCAATAATTATGATCAGAGCTATTTCAGCAGAAATAGAGTCAAGAAAGAAATGGACTGCATGTGGGCTCTTTATCTTGGAAAAAAATTACAAAGAACATCATCCCTTTCACTGATATGAAATAGTCATTATTAAGTGAAAATGCTATGTTTTGGATGAACCTTGAGGATATTATGCTAAGTGAAAAGAGCCAGACATAAAGTAACACATACTGTATGATTCAAGTTATATGAATACCTAGAATAGCCAAATTCACACAGATAGAAACTAATATAAAGGCTACTGAAGGCTAGGGGAGATCAGAATGGAGAGTTAATGTTTATTGGGTGCATAATTTCTACTTGGAGTAATGAAAAGCTATGGAAATGGATGGTGGTGATGGCTGCATAGTATGAATGCATATAGTGCTACTTAATTGTATACTTCAAAATGGTCAAAATAGCAAATTTTGTTACAGTTTGCCACATTAAAGTAATTGTTTACAGTTTGCCACATGAAAGTAATTGTGGAGGCATCACATTACCTGACTTCAAACTATACTGCAAGGCTACAGTAACCAAAACAGCATGGTACTGGTACCAAAACAGAGATATAGACCAATGGAACAGAACAGCACCCTCAGAAATAATACCACCATCTACAACCATCTGATCTTTGACCAACCTGACAAAACAAGAAATGGGGAAAGGATTCCCTATTTAATAAATGGTGCTGGGAAAACTGGCTAGCCATAAGTAGAAAGCTGAAACTGGATCCCTTCCTTACACCTTATACAAAAATTAATTCAAGATGGATTAAAGACTTAAATGTTAGATGTAAAACCACAAAAACCCTAGAAGAAAACCTAGGCAATACCATTCAGGACATAGGCATGGGCAAGGACTTCATGTCTAAAACACCAAAAGCAGTGGCAGCAAAAGCCAAAATAGACAAATGGGATCTAATTAAACTAAAGAGCTTCTGCAAAGGGAAGAAACTACCATCAGAGTGAACAGGCAACCTAGAGAATGGGAGAAAATTTTTGCAATCTGCTCATCTGACAAAGGGCTAATATCCAGAATCTATAAAGAACTCAAACAAATTTACAAGAAAAAAACAACCCCATCAAAAAGTGGGCAAAGGATATCAACAGACATTTCTCGAAAGAAGACATTTCTGCAGTCAACAGACACGTGAAAAAAAGCTCATCATCACTGGACATCAGAGAAATGCAAATCAAAACCACAATGAGATACCATCTCACACCAGTTAGAATGGCAATCATTTAAAAGTCAGGAAACAACAGGTGCTAGAGAGGATGTGGAGAAATAGGAACACTTTTACACTGTTGGTGGGACTGTAAACTAGTTCAACCATTGTGAAAGACAGTGTGACGATTCCTCAAGGATCTAGAACTAGCAATACCATTTGACCCAGCCATTCCATTACTGGGTATATACCCAAAGGATTGTAAATCATGCTGCTATAAAGACACATGCACATGTATGTTTATTGTGGCACTATTCACAATAGCAAAGACCTGGAACCAACCCAAATGTCCATCAGTGATAGACTGGATGAAGAAAATGTGGCACATATGCACCATGGAATACTATGCAGCCATAAAAAAAGATGAATTAATGTCCTTTGTAGGGACATGAATGAAGTTGGAAATCGTCATTCTCAGCAAACTATCACACGGACAGAAAACCAAACACCGCATGTTCTCACTCATAGGTGGGAAATGAATAGTGAGATCACTTGGACACAGGAAGGGGAACATGACACACCGGGGCCTCTCGTGGGGTGGGGGGAGGGGGGAGGGATAGCATTAGGGGATATGCCTAATGTAAATGACAAGTTAATGGGTGCAGCACACCAACATAGCACATATAATACATATGTAACAAACCTGCACGTTGTGCACATGTACCCTAGAACTTGAAGTATAATTTTAAAAAATAAAGTAATTGTTTTATTATGATTTTAAAATTGTGATTAAAATGTACTTAAAGCCGGGCATGGTTGTGTGCACCTGTAGTCCCAGCTACTCGGGAGACTGAGATGAGAAGGTTGCTTGAGCCCAGGAGTTAAAGTCCAGCCTGGGGAACATAGTGAGACCCTGTCTCTTAAAAAAAAAAAGTACCCCAAATTGTTAGTCTTGTGGGTACCAAACACCCAGTTACTGGTCTGTGAATGCTGGAATCCAGCTCTGGAAATTCTCATTAGGACTTTGAAGCATCATTTGTATCAACTGGAGGAAGTGCGAGTGGATTGGAAAAGACCAGTAAGAGGGATAACCCTGAGAAATTCGGGCTAGGAGGTGAAAATTGAAACTCCTTGTAGTTTGTTGTGGGGTGTCCACTTTCCTCTTGCCTGCAGAGACAGAAGCCAAAGAGAAATGTAATGTAGGGTTTTCTTCTCACCAAGGAAAATTCTGTGGTAGGTAGCAGAAGAACATTTGTTGCTGTTTGATAGTTCTGTAGTTATTTTTGCACTTTTACTCATTAGGTATATTAAAAAGAAAGCATTTGGCAATAGCATCCGTTCTTTAGGCAAAGTCGTCAAAATAAGAAGCCTTTGGAACGTCAATGAAAGACAGAAATTCTTCTCAGACTGAAGATGGCGCTATGGTTTCAGTGTGTCCCCCAAAGTCCATGTGCTGTAAACTAAATCCCCAATGCAACAGTGTTGGAAGGTGGGGCTTAATAAGAGGTAGTTAGGTCACAAGGACTCTGCCTTCATGAATGGATTGATGTTGCTATTGCGGGAGTGGGTCAGTTACCATGAGAGTGAGCTTGTTATAAAAGTGAGTTCAGGCCCCTCTGATCTTGCTTTCTCTGGAGCATCCTTTCTTGACCTTCCACCTTCCACTATGAAATGATGCAGCAGGAAGGCTCTCCCCAGATGCTGGCACTTTGATATTGGACTTTTCAACCTCCAAGGCTTAAGAAAGAATTCTTTTTCTTTATAAATTACCTAGTCTGTGGTGATCTTTTATAACAACACAAAAATGAACTAGGATGGCATTTCCTAAAGGGGGGACCATGAAATATTAATAGGTGTTCCATGAAAACAAGGGATCTGTGGTCAAATAAGTACAGTTGACCCTTGAACAACCTGAGAGTCAGAGGCACCAACTCCATAGAGGCAAAAATCTACATGCAACTTTTGACTCTTTCAAAACTTAACAACTAATACCCATGTTGTCGGAGGGTCAAAAACTGAAATTGCTGTGGAAGTTTCTCTACTGCAGAACTTTCCAGAGTGCCTTTTGAATTTACAAAAGATTTAGAGTCCTTTTAAAAGTTGCTGACATAGTTATAGATCTTAAAAATCAACCCTGTTTATGCTTTTCACAGATAATTTTGTTAACCTGTGTTCTCAGGAACACACTTTGGGAAAAGTTGGCCCCAAGGAATTTATTGTTATTTATTTGCTTCTCATGTATGCTTCTGTGATCACTGCAAATATCAGTGGCTGAGTTGCTGACAAGTGATCATAACACATTTTGTTATATAGTATGTTTAATATTTATTTTCTTATTAAAAGACAATGCAACCTTATTGAAGAAAAATTGGGAAAAAGGTCAGCAAGAAGAGTAACATAAGATGCCCATGACCCCACTGTCTAGGGGTAATCACTGTTAACAGCTTCTCTGTATCAACTCAGCTCTCTTCTTTTTAATAAATATGTATACACTTATCCACTACAGTGGCACCATTCACTACAAATTGTTATTTCATCTGATTTTTAAATTATCAGTCTACTACAAAGTTCTTCCCATGTCAGTAAATATTCATCCTCAATATAGTTTTCAATGCTAAAAATATTTTATATGTGTAACTATATATGTAGAATATTAAAATGCAGGTTTGAACTATCAGCACAGATGTTGTAGGTTTAGGAAATTCACACATGCTTTCATTCATTTTTTTTCTTCTGTGTTGCATTTTAATGCAATTTTTAAGAAAGGATTTAGTCAGCCCTTCCTTAATCCCTTCACAACTGCATCTTGACTAATATAGCCACAGCCGATCAAGGCTATGTGTATTGTCAACACATTTGCCTATAAGGTAATGTTGACATGAATACTTGAAAATGACTGTCTTTTTCTGAGACACTTATTAGCAGTTCACAGTATTTATTTATGCATTGACTGCCATCTCATTGCACATTCTGGACTGTAAATGGAAGTTAGCAACTAGAACACAAAGTACAATACAGAAAATGGGAAAGACACAAAACTCCTTTTGAAAGGAATTTGGCCTTTGAATTGAAATTTGTAGAGAGCACAACCACTTTCCCAAAGATAATGCTAAGTATTTCCTTGTGCCACCCAACACCCTATTTGTAATTATGTTCATATTTCAAAAGCTCTTGGAGATCAGCAGAGATGGACAATTACACTCTGCTCGTGGAACCACTGTTTCTCAGGGAGGAAAGAACATTGGTGTAAGACAGACATTTCTCCTTTAGTCTTTTTCAGTGACCCAGATGAGATTCCTCTCTCAACTGTTAGTCACATCTTATCTTTATTTTCTGTCTCAGTACCACCCAAAGAAATCTAGTGGAGTCAGGTTTTCTGGGAATTTAGCTAAACCATACCGGAGTACCAACTCTTTGTCCACGGGAGAGGGACAGCCCCTCTGACGAAATAATGAACTCACTTAGATTTGAGGACCGAGTGGATCACTGACTTGAAGCTCCTGAAGGTAGAGAGTTTACTCCAAATTAGGAGTTAAAACTATGAGCATAATCAAGGATAATTCGAAAATAAATTAAAAGATGGAAGTGCAATTTTATTTCTAAAATACACGAGCATTTAATTCACTTAGAGATATTGTTTCCAAACTATAAACATTTTCAATCAAGCACAAGAATAAGCACAAACTGATAAACAAGGGGTTAAAGATAACATGCTTCAAGAAGCAGAGCTAGCCTAATGCTAAAAACTGTTTTGGGGTACTGACCACATATAAGTTCCTCTTTCAATCTGCCAAATCACTCAGGCAACCTAAGATGTGTTACCATTTCTAGGGACAGTTTTATAGACAAGAAAATCATCTTGTGTTTCCTCAAGGGGGCTTTTATTGTCAATAAATACAAAACACACACACACACATACATGCACACAAACTTCCACCCGATTTCATGAAGCATATTTTAAAAGCAACAGTTAACACTATTGCAAATTAACATTTTAGAAACTTTCACAATTTAAAATGAGTCCAGGAGCAAAAATCCCAAAGGAATACTTAATTAATACTCAAAAATAATTGTTGCTTGAAACCCTGTTCTTTAGCCAACACATCTCCCAAAAATGAGACCAATGTATATTTGTCAATATGATGTCATTTTAAGTGCAAACAGAAATATACAAAGATATGAGGTCATTTTATGTGAAAACACAAATATATTTCTGTGTCTTACTCATCATCTAACAGATTATTTTGTCTGATCTCTTCATTTTACAGATGAAAAAATCCTTCCGAAGGAAGCTGAGTTGAGTTGCCCAGGGTCATACAGTCATCTGTTGGCAAATCTGAAACTAAAATGTCTCCCAGGTCTCCTGATGCCTAGGCTGGATTTAACTATCTTTCATGATTAAACCTATCTGTGCAATAAAAGTATATATACATATTTATAAAATGTACAATGGCACTTATTGAAAATTGTGCTCCTCATAAGTCAGATCCTCCCAAAAACCTTCACCTACCCTTCAGACTTGGTCAGCAAAACCCCTTATTCACTCTCACAGATGTATGTATTGTTTCAGGAAAGCAGTAACCACAGATGTAACTTTACATTTAATTATTGTATTAGTCTGTTTTCATGCTGCTGATAAAGACATACCTGAGACTGGGCAATTTACAAAACAAAGAGGTTTATTGGACTTACAGTTCTGCATGACTGGTGAGGCCTCAAGATTATGGCAGGAGGCAAGGAGGAGCAAATCACATCTTACATGGATGGCAGCAGGCAAAGAGGGAGCTTGTGCACGGAAACTGCCCCTTATCAAACCATAAGATTTTGTGAGATTTATTCACCATCACAAGAACAGCACGAGGAAGACCCTCCCCCACGATTCAATTACCTCCCACCATGTCCCTCCCACAACACGTGGGAATTCAAGATGAGATTTGAGTGGCGACACAGCAAAACCGTATTAATTATATAATCATAAGATTGTAAACTCTATGAAGCCAAGAAATGTGTCTGATTTTGTTCACCATTATATCTCAAGCACTTGGCACAGTATCTGGCATGAAATAGATCCTTAATGAACTATTTATTGAATGGATATTGATTATTGGTGTTGGTGACTGAAAAAACCATTCGTGCTGGGTTAACATCTTTTTCCATGTTGAGGACATGGGCAAACGGTCCTGTGACTTGTGGCTGTGATGATGCATGTCAGCACTGGCGTGCTTCCGACTGGTCTGCTAAAGACTATTAATAATTTTTCTATATCTGCCAATAGGAATCTTATGTTATTTTGTCTGTGGCTGTGTTTCCTGTCCTTCAGGGCACAGTCAAGCCCATTTGCCTCAAGTTGTTTTTCTAATGATTTTCCTTTGCCCATATCCTGAACCAATTTCTGGTGTATCAAATTTCCATAGAAGACTGTACTCAAGATGGCAGACCAAAGCACACACGCTGATCTACAGCTCTAATTGAGAGTCTATTAATATTATAGTAATTTAAAATGTAAAAAAAATTTTACAACAATAATAATGATAATAAAATGGCAAGGGACCCATCCACTGATAACAGAGCTCAACACATTTCTGAAATGTGTGAAGAGAATGGCGAGTGTCAGCCATTAAGCAGACAGGAGGCAGGAGCCACCTAGAACATAGGCAGTGAAGGCTACAGCTATGGGAAGGAAACTGGAAATGACAGACATCACAGTACAGAAATGAGAAGTGAGGCAGAGAACAGAAGGACTAATATGGAGTACAGTTCTCCCACCTCCCTCCCAACTCCAGCAGAATTGCTTGCCGAACTGTGACAACCCAGCAATTACTCCAAGACAAAGATTCTTCCCCAACAAACTCTCTGGGAAGAACTAGGACAACCACCACCGAGCTTAGAACCCTAGAGCAAAACCTTGCTCATTTTGGCCTTAGGGATTCCCTAACATAATGGCTGTGCAGGGAAACCTGATGGTCAAAAAGTCCCTCTGCCCATATTCAGAGCTTCTAATCCATCTTTCCATCTCTCATTCTTCAGGATGAATGAACAATTAGAGCTCAACACATATTTGAGAAAAACGAACACAAAGATGTAAAATGTTCAAATTAAAAATAAACAACAGGTTGGGCACAGCGGCTCACACCTGTACTCCCAGCACTTTGGGAGGCTGCAACAGACAGATTGCTTGAGCCCAGGAGTTTGAGACCAGCCTGGATCACAGAGCAAGACCCTATCTCAAAAACAACAACAACAAAAACTCAAAAAAATTTATGATGCAGGAAGAAACATTTTTAAATAAAACATATTACCAAAAAACTTCTGAGTGATGATTCAAGAAGCCAGTCTAGCCATAAAATAGTAATAGGATGCTATACAAAAAGACTCAAGGAAAATTGTTCTTGGAAATTGAAAACATAATACCTGTAATAATGAAAGGTTGATGATAAAGATGACTAAATCAGCCTGGCTCAGTGGCACAAGCCTCTGATCCCAGCGCTTTGGGAGACCAAGGCGGGAAGACTGCTTGAAGCCAGAAGTTCCAGGCTAGCTGGGCAACATAACAAGACCCTGTCTCCACAAAGAGTTAAAAAATTAGCTGGGTGTGGCACACACCTGTAGCCTCAGCTACTTGAGAAGTTGACTCTAGAAACGTTTTTCCACTGAGGGGCTGAGTTGTTATGATGTTGGAACCTTAGAGAATGAAGGTTCTCTAAGGTCTCTCAGACCTCACCACCTGGTTCCAGATAGACACAGTTAGGATGTAAATGGTTATTGGTTTGGAACATTTAGAATCAACCTGTGAACAAATCACAGGAGACTTGGCTATGTATAAGGAATGCAGTGTAAATGTCATATACAAATAGAGGTTCAGGTGATGAGGTTGGCAGGTAAAGTTGAAGCCAAGGTATGAACACTTACGTCTTCATCTCAGTGAGTGGGCAGCCATGGGAAAGTGTCTACAACAGATGGAACACAAAATGGAGATTTAAGGTGTGAAGACATGAAGAAGGCCAGTGAAGGAGATGAGAATCATGAAGTTGCTACACTGGGAGGAGGTGGGAAAGGGACGTGGGAGTCATATAAGTTAGCTAAATTCTCTATCACTCAAGGAAATCAATAAATAAGGCCTAAAATCAGTAAATCAAGATATAAAAGTAGAAGCTAATTTTTTAGTGCTGTGGAGATGTCAACCGAGAGAAAAACAGTAACATATTAAGAATCATTGCCTCAGCTGGGCATGGTGGCTCATGCCTCTAATCCCAGCACTTTGGGAGGCCAAGGTGGGTGGATCACCTGAAGTCAGGAGGTCGAGATCAGCCTGGCCAATATGGTGAAACCCCATCTCTACTAAAAATACAAAAATTAGCTGGGCGTGGTGGTGGGCGCCTGTAATCCCAGCTACTCGGGAGGCTGAGGCAAGAGAATCGCTTGAACCCAGGAGGCAGAGATTTCAGTGAGCCGAGATTGCATCATTGCACTCCAGCCTGGGTGACAAGAGTGAAATGCCGTCTTAAAAAAACAAAAAAAAAACTGGCCGGGCGCGGTGGCTCAAGCCTGTAATCCCAGCACTTTGGGAGGCCGAGACGGGTGGATCACGAGGTCAGGAGATCGAGACCATCCTGGCTAACACGGTGAAACCCCGTCTCTACTAAAAAATACAAAAACTAGCCGGGCGAGGTGGCGGGCGCCTGTAGTCCCAACTACTCGGGAGGCTGAAGCACGAGAATGGCATGAACCCGGGAGGCGGAGCTTGCAGTGAGCTGATCTCCGGCCACTGTACTCCAGCCTGGGCGACAGAGCGAGACTCCGTCTCAGAAAAACAAAACAAAACAAACAAACAAACAAAAAATCACAAAAACAAAAAAACATTGCCTCAAGACAGCAAAATTAAGATAGGAAAGGGTAGAGTCCAAGATTGTTGCTTTGTAGTTCTAAGTTTTTCTGTACTAATTTAACCATAGGCATGTAACATTTATAAAAATTTGAACAATTGTATTTGTAAAAAAAAAATCTCAGAAACAAAGAGCTATGTGGGACATGTAAAGGGTGAAAGTGAGACAAAAGAGGACTATAGTAATCATATTAATTACAAGGGAATCTGGGATTACCACCCACTGTGTGACTATCTAATTATGGCTGCAGCGAAGCCCCCCAAGATTCGTGATTGAGGCCAACGTGGCAGTTCAGCATGGAAACACACAGAGCACACAAACTCTCTGGGAAGAACTAGGGCAGCCACCACGGAGCTTAGAACCCTAGAGCAAAACCCTGCCATTTTGGTCTTAGGGATCCCCTAACAACCGCTGTGAAGGGAAACCTGATGGTCAGAAAAGCCCTTTGCCCATATCCAGAGCTTCTAATTCACCTTTCCTTTCCTCATTCTTCAGGCTGGCCTGGAGTCTGGGGCAGAATACTAGAGAACAAGTCAAGTGTCATGAGATAATAACATAACAACCAATCCCTAATTAATGTCAGAGGGCGTATCTCCCACTGCCTGACATCTCAGGCCCCTGCCTCTTGCCCACTTCACCCACAGTCAGTGCAAATAGAGCATCAACCTGACTGCTGTGTAAGGGAACCCGGGGAAAATGACCATTTTGCCAGTGACCCCAATTCTATTTGAGTGTAACCACACACTGCTGGGGATTGAGGCTGTTGTTGGAACTGTCCCAGGTTTTACTTCCTCACTGCAATTTCCTGGCAGCCCTGCTCCAAGGCTAGCTGAAATCTTTACTCTTGCCAGAGCCATTTTCAATAAAAATTTGCTGAAGAAATGCTCACCACCTGAATGAATGATCAGAAGCTGGAAAAATCAGCTTTAAAGAGGAGCTTAGGAACAAGCAGGTCAGCAATCAGAGGTTGGGGGAAGACTGGGAACTTGAGGTGGGTACCTTGGGGAAATGGGGAGGTACAGATAACAACTGCATTCTCCTCCTAGTCTTTTCCTTCCTTCTCCTCCTCCTCCTCTCCTTAATCCTGCTTCCCTACTTCCCCTTCTCCCCATCCCCTTCTCCTTCTTCTCCTTTTTCTTTTTTTTTTCTTGTTGTCATTCCTTAACCCTCCTCATTTTTCCCTCCTTTCTTGTCTTCCTTTGCCCCTGGCCTGGGCTGTGAAGCCTTCTCCAAGATCACCCCTCCTGCTCCACTAGTTTTCCTCTGTGTTTGCAATTTACATGCATTTGCCCCTCCTGTGTACATAATGCTAATGCTTTACTATATTTGCATAATGTACATAATGCTAATGCTTTACTATATTTGCATATTTGCATAGACTTTCCTTCTGGTCGTTTCTCCTCCAGACTATCTTTTTTTTTTTCCTTTTCTTTTAGGAATTCCCACAGAGGGATAACTGGTTCCATCCTCCCTTCTCCCCACTAGCTCCTCCCCACCACTCCCCGACGTTAGATGTTTCATAGTGATAGTAGCATGTGTCACCAAGTTCTTCCGCAACTGGAAGCTTTTTCCCCCTCCCTTACCCCATTTGACCACTCTGAGTGAGATTAGTTCAGCAATAATACCACATTTTAAGCAGAATCACTGTAGACAGTGTGCAACCTGGGAAGAACTTCCTGTTCTCCTTTAGTATTGTAGTTGAACCTCTGAACTATACATAGTTGAACTTCTTCTTAAAAATCTTACAAATAAGAAAATAATGTAGTGTATTTATTTTATAAATTTAAAAATACAGCATAACTATTTACATAGCATTTACATTGTAGTAGGTATATAATTAATCTAGAGACGATTTGAAGTACATAGGTTATGCACAAATACTATCCATTTTATATAAAGGACTTGAGCATCTGGGGATTTTGATGTCTGAGGGTGCCCTGAAACCAATCCTTCTGCTATATGCCTCAGACACGCAGAAACACTGTATTTAAAAGCCAAGAAAATGGTTACAGGAAAGAAAACGGTTAGAGGACGGTAGGCTGTTTTCATTGATACAGCAATTGCATCAAGGCAGTAACTATAAAGGGGGGCATATTCCATAAGAAACAGAAACACATAACCTCTTTTGTTATTCCAAATCAAAAGCAATGATGTTTTCTTTCCAAAAGCATAAAAATGGAGTTGAAACGAGAATTTCCCTGGGGAACTTCTGATTGTCATTTTCTGCAGAGAAAACCAAATATTGAAATGCATAGTTCCTTTTAAAGAGTTAAATAGCTTAGCTCGTGTATAAATAAAGCAAATCATCACTATTTTAGAAACTAAGAGCCTATGAAACTACAATTTTAAAAGCTCAAACACAACTCAGTAATTTTATTATAAAATTTGCATTCTGACCTGGTACAAATGTAAAAGGAATTTAAAAGCATCTTCAAATTGTAGAGAGCCAGGGAGAAGGGACAGGGAGATGTAAGTATCATAGTATGGTTATATAATCTGGTGTCAAACGGAGATCAAATATGATAAGCCTAGTACTTACCCCTAATTTTAAAGTGCTACCCTTTGATATTATATTTAACTTAGGACAAATGGAAACATTGCCATCAATTTATGAAGCCTTTCCAACAAAACTGCCAGAGCCTTCAGGCTTCTCTGATGGGACAACGACGTGGCCAAGAAGTGGAAAGATCTCTGGACATTGGGATCTAGACACAGATGTGACACTACAGTGAGTGTGCCATGAGGTCTGGGAGAAATCACCTAATTGCTCAGGCCTCAGTTTCCTCCATAGAGGTGTGAGGAGTGGATATTGTGCTAGATCTTAATGTTTTATCAGTCACAGATGGCTTTGGGAATTTAATGAAAGCTATGGGCCTATCCACCTCCACCCTTTTAGGGAAAATACACCTTGGTACATACAGAGAATATTTTACATGCAATTTCAGGATCTCATTTTCCGGCCATTAATGCCTCACAGGGATAATCAAGGGCTTGTAGAGCTACGTCATCTGCCTGGTCCCTCATTCTCACTCCTATGCTTGTATACTGGCCCTCCTCAGCTTAACTGTGACCCAGGCTGGGCCACATCTTTCACTCTTTTGGGAACTCCATGATAGTGTTAAGATTGAAAATATCCTTGATACAATCTTATGAAGTTTAAGGACCGAGAGTGGTGGTTCACACTTTTGGGAGGCCAAGACAAGAGGATCACTTCAGGCAGAAGTTTGAGACCAGCCTGGGCAACATAGCAAGACCTTGTCTCCAAAAAATCAAAAATCTTGTTGAATTTAATGCACATAAATATTCACCTGCCTTCATGTGTCTCCTGTTTTTGCTGAACTGTATTCTAAAGAGATAGAATCTAAGAATCCCAAGGAAGATCTCAGATCTTACATTCAGACTGAGTGAAGCTTCCTTGCAGACAAATTGAGTCATGTTGAACCCTAAAAAAATAAAAATCATATGTGTGTGTGTGTGTATATATATATATATGTATATATATATATATATTTTTTTTGAGGTGGAATCTCGCTCTGTTGCCCAGGTTGGAGTGCAGTGGTGCGATTTTGGCTCACTGCAACCACCGCCCCCTGGGTTCAAGCAATTTTCGTGCCTCACCCTCCCGAGTAGCTGGGATTACAGATGTGTGCCAACATGCCTGGCTAATTTTTGTATTTTTAGGAGAGATAGGATTTCACCATGTTGGCCAGGCTGGTCTCAAACTCCTAACCTCAAGTGACCCACCTGCCTCAGCCTCCCAAAGTGCTAAGATTACAGGCATGAGCCACTGTGCCCAGCCAAAAATCGTATTTATAATAGCCATTTCTGAGAGGCCTGTCTACTCCTGCACAAAGAGTTTATATAGCTTCAGGTGAGTCCACTTTTTCATTCAGATAAGCATTTATTGAGTGCTTATCATATTCTAAGCCCTGGTGCAGCACTGGGAATCCTAAGATAAATGAGATACAGTAGTGGATTCAAACAGCAGCTAGCAGAGTGGGAGAATATGATTAGAAAATTACACAAGGAGTGTTTATTGCTTGAGATGGTGCATGTGCAACGGAGAGCACCCACCACTGCCTGAGACAGGCATCAGGGAGGCCTCAAATATTTTTTAAAGGATGAGTTAGAATTTTCCAGGCAGCAGAAGAAGCTCTCGGACAGATGGCTGTGTAAGAGCAAGCAGTTGTTAGTACAGACTGGGGGAGGTGTGGCTAGAGCTTAGCCATGTGTGGGGTCGTGTTAGGAGAATGGGAGGACTATAAAGGGTCCCTACACGTTTTGCAAGTAAATGGCATTTTAAAAATCTCATTACACATGTCATATAGGGGCACAATAACTTACTGAAGGATTTTCACCAGAGTAGAGTGATCTAATTGGCATTTTGGAAAGATGGTGTGAAGGATGTACTGGAGATGGGGAGGCTGGAGCAGGTTAACACACTTTACACACATCTCTTTGTAGATTCCCTTGAGGAAAATATCCACTTGCCTGAGCACTATGCTTATACTTCAATTTTTGATGCTGACAAGCCTTTTTGTGCTAATTGGTAATCAGGGTTTGCTGGGAGGCATCTGACCTCATATCCATCCACTATGATTGGTTGGTTTTTATCCCCGGTTTTGATAAGATATCACATAAGCTTTTATATCCAACATTTGTGGCCACAAATATGTTTTAACTAATTGGAATAAAAGAGCTTGCAAATATATTGTGAATGTCAGCTTTGGTTAGCCTTAATTTGCCACCTCTGAAATGGTGGCCTGGGTGCCACAGATGCTACAGGTTGGCTCAAATGTTTTAACACTGTAAACACTTTATTTCACTGGGCAAAACTTGACAGTTTTCTGTGTTATATAATTGGGAATGCTATTTATATATTCCCAAGAGGATGGTCACTACTTTGCCTCCCCTTATTTGTTCTTTCATTCCACAAATATGCACTGGGCCCCTACTATATTCCAGGAAATGTTCAAGGCACAGTGGACACACTGTTGTGTAAGACAAAAAAGGTCCTTTATCAGGTGATAAGTGCCAAAGAGAATTCAAGTAGGTGATGGGATGGAGAGTGCCTCAGGGTGATACTCACGAAGGAGCCATCCATGCAAACTGTCAGGAGGAGCACTGGGGGAAGAGGGAATAAATAGCTTGTGCAAAGATTTAGACTGCTCCCTTGTGGCTTGCATTCATTCCTGCTTCTTTTGTCTTAAGATTGTTATGACAACCATACTCTATGCATCGGGAAATGATCTGTGGCTTCATATAGAAATACATTCATCCCTCAATGGATGAGTATAACTAGTCCAAAACTTTTGCTCATAAGCCTGGACTAGTATTGTCAATCAACCATTAATTATCATTAAAGGAGTAATTTCAGAAAGAAATTTATAATAAAGTGCTTCGTATTGCCACATATCAATGCTCAGACATGTCTGTACTAGAAGAATGAGAAGCCATTAAATGATTGCCTGTTTAGGTGGAATCACTGTGCACGTGCAGGAATGTTGCAATAGTGGCTCAGATCCAGCCAGTAGCTCCTCTAAGGGTGAGGTGATTTTCTGAAATAGTAAACATTTCTAGAGAAATTTTGAAACAAAACAAAGTACATCCTTCTCTACATTGACAGAGTCATTGCATTCCTGGAAAATTCCATGTAAGTACTTTGTATTTAATATATAATATTGCATAATGATCCAGGCTCACATAACGATTGACAGGCAAAATGAAGGACCTTCTCACTATAGTGGGATATCTAGCATTCCTGACTCTGCCTGCTAGATGCCAGTTGCAGTCCCTCTTTCCAATCATTTCAACAATAAAAATTTCTCCCATGAAGTTCCAAGCACTCCTCAGGAATGAGAACCACTGAGCCATCGGAAGGAGTTTGGATTTATTCAAAGTACTATGGGAATCCACTGAAAGATTTTATTCTGGGAAGTAGCATAAACTGATTTGCATTTTCCAGAGTGCTCTGGATACCTTGTGAAGAAGTGGTAGCAGGGTTAAGAGTGGTGGCAGGGAGACTTTGGCAACAGATAACTAGCCTCAGGCAAGGCAGCAGGGAAGGAGCAGAGATGGAAAGAAATTCATAGACTATGGATGTTTTCAGGGTGAAGGCAACAGGTTTTACTGATGGTATTGATGTAAGATGAGAAAAGATTTTTGGCTTTAGCAACTGAGTGAATGATACATACCTTTATGGAACCTAGGAGAAATCCATGGCTTTTGTCTTCTTAATGTTTTTAAATTTAACATGGTCTGAACTCATGATCCCCATGCCACTCCCAAGTTTGAGATGACAGCCATGTGGAGATGTCAAGTTAGATATGTGAGTTCCTGTGAGATGCTCTGGTTGGAGACGCATGTGGGAGTCAATGGTACACAGAAGGCATCCAAAGCCCTGGGATTGGAGACGTGAGGTCACCCTGGGAGAGTGGGTGGATGGAGGAGAGAAAGGCGGCCAGGATAGAGCCTTGGGGACCTTCAGCACTGTTAAATGAGGCACTCTCTTCTATTAATTACTCCATTAAGAGAAAGACTGAGGTTTTTAACATTAATTGTAATGGGAATACTCAATGATTGATGACACCAGTTTTGGCTTATGAACAGAAATTTTGAAACGAATTATACTCATTTATCAAAGCATGAGGATGGACTTCTTCATGAATTTCAAATTATTTCCCAATGCATAGAGAATGGATATCATAATAATCTTATGATACCAAAGTAGTAATTAGTGTTTGGATTAAGAGCAGGCCACATAAGGGAGGTCTTGGACTTACGTTCTCATGAAAAATTACAGATAAAGTCCATTAATCAGTATTTATTGGTCACCCATAGAATAGGCCGTGACATTTTCAGTTTAAAATTACTTTCACATTTTCTAAGGGAATTTGATAGATTCGATTTTCTAAATTAAAAAAAATGTAAATTGTAAGCAGGGCCTATTGGGAGTTGTATAACATCTTATACCCATATAATCTTTCATCTTTTTTTTTTTGTTTTTTTTTTTTTTTGAGGCGGAGTCCTGCGCTCTGTCGGCCGGACCGTGGAGTGCAATGGCGCCGGATCTCAGCTCACTGGCAAGCTCCGGCTCTCGGGGTTTACGCCATTTCTCTGCTCCAGCCTCCGGAGTAGCGTGGGACTACGGAGCCCGGCAACCTCGGCCCGGCTAGTTTTGTATTTTTAGTTAGCAGAGCGGGGTTCACTGTGTTAGGCGCAGGGATGGGTTCTCGATCTCCTGACCTTGTTGATCCCCGTCTCTGGGCCTCCCAAAGTGCTGGGATTACAGGCTTGAGCCACCGCGCCCGGCCATAATTTTCATCTTTAATTTGAAGTAGTTACAGTGCATTTTCAAACAGACATATGTAAGTTAGAAACTAAATGACCCTGCCAGCTTAACAAAACATGAAACAGCAATTACCGTTTATTGGGCATCAACTTAGGTGACAGTTATGATAAGCAGCATTTAATTGATCCCAATCCTCCCAGCATCCCTGAAGAGTATATCTTCCAATTTACAGAGCGAACATCCCACCTCAAAGGTTCTGGAGAACTGGGCCAGAGATCACCCAGAAGAGAGTATACAGGAGCCCGGATTTGGACGCAGGTCTCTCGAGCTTAAATCCTTTCTCTTTCCCTTACTTCATCCTCCCCTCATCTCCTGAAAAGTGGAAGCTGGAGTCTGGAATACACACAGAAAACCCTCCACCCATTTTAAGGATACATCAAGATCAAAACACATTGATATTGGAATCTTACTAGTTTGAACTTTAAAACATTTTACTGCCATATGGAAATTGGCTTCAAAGAAATGTTTTAGTGGTGTTACGTTTAATGCCTTGTGTTTATGTAGAATTACATATCCTACAAATGTTAGGTTGGCTTATCTTGTCTCCTCCCTCTCAAAAGGACCTATGCCAATTTAATTTTCTAAATATATTTAGGCAAGTGTTGGAGGGTGGGTAGGAAAATTAGTAGGGACATGAGTTAATGGATTTTACTAGGTACAAGTGAGTTAATATACGCTGACTGGTAAGGGTAGAATCTGCTGTGTACTTAGGGCAAAGTGGCTGCCAGTTCACCCAGTTATGAATCATACACTTCCAGAAGTGGAAGAGGAGACTTTGATGTCTTGACCAAAGGAGACAAAATTACACTACCAAAATAAATGCTTGCCTGCGAAGGACTAAAGAAGTATATGGGATGTGGAACTCTACAGAAAGAGAATATCCAAAGTCATGGTGAAGCCACATACTGACTGTGAATTCCTGGTGGGGTGAAAGAATGACTGGGATGTGGTTTCAGCAGCAACAGTGGGATGTGGATGACAGTAAGAACTGAAGAGTAGCTAGAATCTTTTGAGGTCAGCAGTGCTCTGAGGCTGAGGATGGGAGTCACAGGTCTGAGATCAGATGTGGAAATCATTCAAGGTAGTGTAACTGGATGGAACCAAGAATAACGAAATTATTTTAATATTGGGAATCACAAGGGTAAGGGATGCCCTAAAAAGCAGCTGACTAGTCTATAAATTAAAGGTGTGGTAGGGAATAATATATATGAAAATTTACATTTGTAAGTACCCTGAGAGTACAATTATCAGCAAATAGGTTAAAACTTGCAAAATAGTCACATCATTATCTTCAAGTCAGGAATCTACGGATGAGATTCCTGTTGGAAGCATTAGGGGAAAATTGGCAGGGTCTATTTTATTCACATCAGCTATATACATACCGAGCACCGCTTTTTTTTTAATCTAAATTTTTTATAATTTTTTATACCTTAAGTTTAGGGTACATGTGCACAACGTGCAGGTTTGTTACATAGATATACATGTGCCATCTTGGTTTGCTGCACCCATCAACTCATCATTAGAAATACATTAGGTATTTCTCCTAATGCTATCCCTCCCACAGCCCTCCACCCCCCAACAGGCCCTGGTGTGTGATGTTCCCCGCCCTGTGTCCAGGTGTTCTCATTATTCAATTCCCACCTATGAGTCAGAACATGCAGTGTTTGGTTTTCTGTCCTTGTGATAGTTTGCTGAGAATGATGGTTTCTAGCTTCATCCATGTCCCTGCAAAGGACATGAACTCATACTTTTTTATGACTGCATACTATTCTATGGTGTGCATGTGCTATATTTTGTTAATCCAGTCTATCATTGATGGGCATTTGGGTTGGCTCCAAGTGTTTGCTATTGTGAATAGTGCCACAATAAACATACATGTGCATGTGTCTTTATAGTACTATGATTTATAATCCTAGGGGTATATACCCAGTATTGGGATTACTGGGTCAAATGGTATTTCTAGCTCTAGATACTTGAGGAATCACCACACTGTCTTCCATAATGGTTGAACTAATTTATACTCCTACCAACAGTGTATAATCGTTCCTATTTCTCCACATCCTCTCCAGCATCTGTTGTTTCCCGACTTTTTAATGATGGCCATTCTAATTGGTGTGAGATGGTATCTCATTGTGGTGTTGATTTGCATTTCTCTGATGGCCAGTAATGATGAGCATTTTTTCATGTGTCTGTTGGCTGTATAAATGTCTTCTTTCGAGAAGTGTCTATTGATATCCTTTGCCCACTTTTTGATGGGGTTGTTTGTTTTTTTCTTGTAAATTTGTTTGAGTTCTTTGTAGATTCTGGATATTAGCCCTTTGTCAGATGAGCAGATTGCAAAAATTTTCTCCCATTCTGTAGGTTGCTTGTTCACTCTGATGGTAGTTTCTTTTCTGTGCAGAAGCTCTTTAGTTTAGTTAGATCCTGTTTGTCAATTTTGGCTTTTGCTCCCACTGCTTTTAGTGTTTTAGTCATGAAGTCCTTGGCCATGCCTATGTCCTGAGTGGTATTGCCTAGGTTTTCTTCCAACGTTTTTATGGTTTTAGATCTAACATTTAAATCTTTAACGCATCTTGAACTAATTTTTGTATAAGGTGTTGGGAAGGGATCCAGTTTCAGCTTTCTACTTATGGCTAGCCAGTTTTCCCAGCACCATTTATTAAATAGGGAAT
>NW_016807367.1:1255082-1288357 GCF_001698545.2 Rhinopithecus bieti
GTTAATATTGTTATGTGTGAATTTGATCCTGTCATTATTATGTTAGCTGGTTATTTTGCTCATTAGTTGATGCAGTTTCTTCCTAGCATCAATGGTCTTTACAATTTGGCATGTTTTTGCAGTGGCTGGTACCAGTTGTTCCTTTCCATATTTAGTGCTTCCTTCAGGAGCTCTTGTAAGGCAGGCCTGGTGGTGGCAAAATCTCTCAACATTTGCTTGTCTGTAAAGGATTTTATTTCTCCTTCACTTATGAAACTTAGTTTGGCTGGATATGAAATTCTGGGTTGAAAATTCTTGTCTTTAAGAATATTGAATATTGGCCCCCACTCTCTTCTGGCTTGTAGGGTTTCTGCCAAGAGATCTGCTGTTAGTCTGATGGGCTTCCCTTTGTGGGTACCCTGACCGTTCCCTCTGGCTGCCCTTACCATTTTTTCCTTCATTTCAACCTTGGTAAATCTGACAATTATGTGTCTTGGAGTTGCTCTTCTCGATGAGTATCTTTGTGGTGATCTCTGTATTTCCTGAATTTGAATGTTGGCCTGCCTTGCTAGGTTGGGGAAGTTCTCCTGGATAATATCCTGAAGAGTGTTTTACAACTTGGTTCCAGTCTCCTTATCACTTTCAGGTATACCAATCAAACATAGATTTGGTCTTTTCACATAGTCACATATTTCCTGGAGGCTTTGTTCGTCTATTTTTACTCTTTTTTCTCTAAACCTGTCTTCTCGATGTATTTCATTAATTTGATCTTCAATCACTGACACCCTTTCTTCCATCTGATTGAATCAGCTATTGAAGCTTGTGCATGCATCTCAAAGTTCTCGTGCCCTAGTTTTCAGGTCCATCAAGTCATTTAAGGTCTTCTCTACACTGTTTATTCTAATTAGCCATTCGTCTAACCTTTTTTCAAGGTTTTTAGCTTCCTTGTGATGGGTTAGAACATGCCCCTTTAGCTCGAAGAAGTTTGTTATTACCGACCTTTTGAAGCCTCTTTCTGTCAACTCATCAAAGTCATTCTCCATCCAGCTTTGTTCTGTTGCTTGCAAGGAGCTGCGATCCTTTGGAGGAGCAGAGGCACTCTGGTTTTAGAATTTTCAGCTTTTCTGCTCTGGTTTCTCCCCATCTTTGTGGTTTTATCTGCCTTTGGTCTTTGATGTTGGTGACCTACAGATGGGGTTTTGGTGTAGATGTTGTTTTTTGTTGATGTTGATGCTATTCTTTTCTGTTTGTTAGTTTTCCTTCTAACAGTCAGGTCCCTCAACTGCCGGTCCATTGGAGTTTGCTGGAAGTCCACTCCAGATCCTATTTGCCTGGGTATCACCAGCGTAGGCTGCAGAACTGCAAATATTACAGAACAGCAAATATTACTGCCTAATTCTTCCTCTGGAAGTTCTGTCCTGAGGGGCACCCACTTATATGAGGTGTCCGTCAGCCTCTACTGTGAAGTGTCTCCCAGGTAGGACCCACTTGACGAGGCAGTCTGTCTGTTCTCAGAGCTCAAACATCATGCTGGGAGAACCACTGCTCTCTACAGAGCTATCAGACAGGGCCGTGTAGTCTGCAGAAGTTGTCAGCTGCCATTTGTTCAGCTATGCCCTGCCCACAGAGGTGGAGTCTATAGAGGCAGTAGGCCTGACTTAGCTGAGGTGGGCTCCACCTGGGCCGCTTTGATTACCTACTCAAGCCTCAGCAATGGCGGATGCCCCTCCCCCCAGCCAGGCTACTGCCTCACAGTTCGATCTCAGATTGCTGCACTAGCAGTAAGAAAGTCTCCATGGGTGTAGGACCCACCGAGCCAGGCACGGAAGAGAATCTCCTTGTCTACTGGTTGCTAAGACCTTGGGAAAAGTGCAGTTATTTGGGCGGAAGTGTCCTGACTTTCCAGGTACAGTCTGTTGTGGCTTCCCTTGGCTAGGAAAGGGAAATCCCCCAACCCCTTGCACTTCCTGGGTGAGGCACTGCCCTGCCCTGCTTTGGCTCGCCCTCCATGGGCTGCACCCACTGTCCAACCAGTCCCAAAGAGATGAACAAGGTAACTCAGTTGGAAATGCAGAAATCACCCATTTTCTGCATCAATCATGCTGGCAGTTGCAGACCAGAGCTGTTCCTATTTGGCCATCTTGGATCGGACCTCTTTTTTTCTTCTTTTCTTTACCATAATGCTTATTATTGTTATGGGGATTTAAAAAATTCTTACTGGGTTTCAAATCAACTCTCATATCTCAAGGATACTGAAAACCCTACCACCTCCACTTTTTCTGTATACACTAAACCTGTATTAATGAGCCCCTCTAGGTCACCATGACCATTGCAGCCAAGCCACTATTAAGCACTTACTGTGTGGCTCTGTGCAAGTATTTAATGTGCATCACACCATTACAACCTCACTTATGAGAGAGTGACTGTTATTTTTCCATTTTACAGATAACGAAAGCTCAGGGATTAATTCACTTGTCTGAGGTGAACCAGCTAGAAAATGGTAGAGCTGGGAAGTCTGTATAACTCAGTACCCACTCCTAGCCATTACATATGCAGTATAATTCAAAATCCATGGGATGAAAATTAGGTGTAGGTGACTCTTCTCTAGTCTCTGTCAGACACAAGACCAAAGCAAAGATGAAAATGTTCTCTCTCCAGCTAGGCGTGGTAGCTCACGCCTATAATCCCAGCACTTTGGGAGGCCAAGGCTGGTGGGTCACTTGAGGTCAGGAGTTTGAGACCAGCCTGGCCAACATGGCGAAACCCCATCTCTACTGAGTAATAATAATAATAATAATAATAATAATAATACAAAAATTAGCCAAGCATGGTGGTACATACCTGTAATCCTATCTACTCAGGGGGCTGAGGCAGGAAAATCACCTGAACCCAGAAGGTGGAGGCTGTAGTGAGCTGAGATCACACCACTGCACTGCAGCCTGGGTGACAGTGAGACTCCATCTCAAAAATAAATAAATAAATAAGAGGTGTTTTTTGTTTGTTTTTAAAAAGAAAATGTTCTCTCTCATATTCTCACAGGGTTTGTAATCCTAGAGTAACAAGAAGCACTGTTGAAATTTCTTTTCTTTCTTTCCACTCCATTTAAAAATTGTCTAAGTTTACAGATAAAGAGAGCCATGTTATTTTGATATATTTGTTTTTTGGATCAAGGGGAAATTTACAAATTCTCAGGTTTTCACAAAGTATTTCTTAAAGACAATGCTCCCAAGCTTTAATTTTTTTTTTTTTATTTGTATTGTTTTCTCTTACTGGGTTTTGTTTTTTTTTCTTTTGAGACGGAGTCTCGCTCTGTCACCCAGGCTGGAGTGCAGTGGCGTGATCTTGGCTCACTGCAAGCTCCACCTCCTGGGTTCACACCATTCTCCTGCCTCAGCCTCCCGAGTAGCTGGGACTACAGGCACACACCACCATGCCCACCTAATTTTGTTTTTGTATTTTTAGTAAAGACAGAGTTTCACTGTGTTAGCCAGGATAGGATGGTCTCAATCTCCTGACCTCGTGATCTGCCTGCCTCGGCCTCCCAAAGTGCTGGGATTACAGGCATGAGCCACCACACCCAACCTCTCTTACTGTTTTTTAAAAACTTTTGTTTTAGGTTCAGGGTACATGTCCAGGTTTGTTATATTGGTAAACTCATGTCACAGGGGTTTGTTGTGCAGATTATTTCATCACCCAGGTACTAAGTCTAATACCCAATGATTATTTTTTCTGATCCTCTTCCTCATCCCCCTCCACTCAGGGAGGCCCCAGTGTCTGTTGTTGCCCTCTTTGTGTCCATGTGTTCTCATCATTTAACTTCCACTTATAAGTGAAGACATGTGGTCTTTGGTTTTCTCTTCCTGAGTTATTTTGCTAAGGATAGTGGCCTCCAACTTCATCCATGTTCCTGAAGAGGATGTGATCTTGTTATTTTTTATGGCTGCATAGTATTCCATGGGTTACGTAGCACATTTTCTTTATCCAGTGATATGGTTTGGCTGTGTCCCCACCCAAATATTATCTTGACTTGTAGCTCCCATAATTCCCACATATTGTGGGAGGGACCTGGTGGGAGATAACTGAATCATGAGGGCGGTTTCCCCCATACTGTTCTCATGGTTGGTAATAAGTTTCACAAGATCTGATGGTTTTATAAGGGGAGACCCCTTTTGCTTGGCTTTCATTCTCTCCTGCCTGCCACCATGTAAGACGTGCCTTTTGCCTTCTGCCATGACTGTGAGGCTTCCCCAGTCACATGAAACTATGAATCCATTAATCTCTTTTTCTTTATAAATTACTTTATCAGCAGCATGAAAACAGACTAATACCTCCAGTCTATCATTGATGTACATTTAGGCTGATTCTGTGTCTTTGCTATTGTGAATAGTGATGCAGTGAACATATGCATGCATGTCTCTTTATGATAGAATAGTTTATATACTTTTGGATATATACCTTGCAGTAGGATTGCTGGGTTAAATGAGGGTTCTGTTTTTAGCTTTTTGAGGAATTGCCACACTACTTTCCACAATGATTGAAACTAATTTATACCCCCACCAATAGTGTATAAGCATTTCATCTTCTCTGCAACCTCACCAGTATCTGTTATTTTTTTGATTTTCTAATAATAGCCATTGTGACTGGTGTGAGATGGTATCTCATTATGGTTTTGGTTTGCATTTCTCTAATAATCAGTGATATTGAACTTTTCAAAATATCCTTGTTGGCGGCATGCATGCCTTCTTTTTGAGAAGTGTCTGTTCATGTCCTTTGCCCCACTTTTTAATAGGGTTGTTTGGTATTTTCCCTTGTAAATTTGCTTGTAAAGTTCCACATAGATGCCGGATGTTAGACCTTTGTCAGGTGCATAGTTTGCAAATATTTTCTCCCATTCTATAGGTGTCTATTTACTCTGTTGATAGTTTCTTTTGCTATGCAGAAGCATTTTAGTTTAATTAGATCCCATTTGTCAATTTTTTGCTGTTGTTGCAATTGCTTTTGGCATCTTCGTCATGAAATCTTTGCCAGTTCCTATGTTCAGGTTGGTATTGCCTAGGTTGTCTTCCAGCATTTTTATAGCTTTGAGTTTTGCAGTTAAGTTTTTAATCCATCTTGAGTTGATTTTTGTATGGTATAAGAAAGAGCTCCAATTTCAATCTTCCGCATACAGCTAGCCTATCCCAGCACTATTTATTGAAGCAGAAATCCTTTCCCCATTGCTTGTTTTCATCAGCTTTGTCAAAGATCAGATGGTTGTAGGTGTGTGGCTTTATTTCTGGACCATTCATTCTGTTCCATTGGTCTATGTGTGTGCTTTAGGACCAGTACCATGCTGTTTTGGTTACTGTGGTCCTGTAGTATAGTTTGAAGTTGGATAATGTGATACCTCCAGCTTTGTCCTTTTGCTTAGGATTGCCTTGGCTATTCAGGCTCTTTTTGGTTCCATATGAATTTTAAAATAGGTTTTTCTAGTTCTGTGAAGAATGTCATTGGTAGTTTGATAGGAATAATATTGAATCTGTAAATTGCTTTGGGCAGTGTGGCCATTTTAACAATATTGATTCTTCTTACCCATGTGCATAGAATGTTTTTCCATTTGTTTGTGTCTTCTCTGATTTCCTTGAGCAGTGTTTTGTAATCCTCACTGTAGAGATCTTTCTCTTCCCTGGCTGGCTGTATTCCTAGGTATTTTATTCTTTTTGTTGTAATTGTAAATGGGATCAGTTCCTGATTTGGTTCTCAGCTTGGCTATTGTTGGTATATAGGAATGCTAATGATTTTTTGTATATTGATTTTGTCTATGGAAACTTTGCTGAAGTTGTTTATCAGCTTAAGGAACTTTTGGGCTGAGACTATGTGGTGTTCTAGGTAGAATCATGTTGCCTGCAAACAGGGATAGTTTGACTTTCCCTCTTCCTATTTGGATGCACTTTATTTCTTTTCTTGCTTGACTGCTCTGACCAGGACTTCCAATACTATGCTGAATAGGAGTGGTGAGAGTGGCTATGGGCATCATTGTCATATGCCAATTTTCAAGGTGAATTTTTCCCAGTTTTTGCCCAATTCAGTATGATGTTGGTTGTGGGTTTGTCATAGATGGCTTTTATTATATTGAGGTATGTTCCTTCAATACCTAGTTTATTGAGATAATCATGTGGTTTTGTCTTTAGTTCTGTTTATGTGATCAATCATATTTATTGATTTGCATATGTTGAACCAATCTTGCATCTTAGGGATAAAGCCTACTTTATTGTGGTGGTTAAGCTTTTTTGATGTGCCATTAGATTCAGTTTGCTAGTATTTCATTGAGGAATTTTGCATCTATTTTCAAGACTATTGGCCTGAAATTTTCTTTTGTTGTGTCTGTCAGGTTTTGGCATCAAGATGGTACCAACTCATAGAATGAGTTGGGGAAGAGTCCCTCCTCCTCAATTTTTTGGAGTAGTTTCAGTAGGAATAGTACCAGCTCTTCTTTATACACCTGGTAGAATTTTGCTGTGAATCCATCTGGTCCTGGGCTTTTTGGTTGGTAGGCTATTCATTAATGATTCAATTTTGGAGCCCATTATGTTCTTTTCAAGGATTCCATTTCTTCCTATTTCAGTCTTGGGAGGGTGTATGTGTCCAGGAATTTATCAATTTCTTCTAGATTTTCTAGTTTGTGTGCATGGTTATTTGTATTTTTGTGGGGTCAATGGTAACATCCCCTTTGCCATTTCTTATTCTGTTTATTTGGATTGTCTCTTTTTTCTTTTTTATTAGTCCAGCTAGCAGTCTACCTACCTTATTATTATTATTATTATTTTCAAAAAAACAACTCCTAGATTCGTTGATCTTTTGAATGATTTTTCTTGTCTCAATCTCCTTCAGTCCAGCTCTGATTTTGGTTGTTTCTTGTCTTCTGCTAGCTTTGGGGTTGGTGTGCTCTTGCTTCTCTAATTATTTTAATTGTAATGTCAGTTTGTTAATTTGAGATATTTCTAATTTTTTATGTGGGCATTTAGTGCTACAGATTTTCTGTAGCTATGTCCCAGAGTCTGATGTATTGTATGTTTGTTCTCATTAGTTTGGAAGAACTTTTTGATTTCTGCCTTAATTTCATTATTTACCCAGAAGTCATTCAGGAACAGGTCGTTTAATTTCTAGGTAATAGTATAGTTTTGAATGATTTTCTTAGTCTTGACTTCTTTTTATATTGCACTGTGGTCCAAAAGAGTAGTCAGTATAATATCAGTGCTTTGCATTTGCTGAGGAGTGTTTTATGTCCGATTGTGTGATTGATTTTAGAGTAGGTACCATGCGGCAATGAGAAGAATCTATATTCTGTTGTTTTGGGGTAAAGAGTTCTGTAGGTGTCTATCAGGTCCATTTGTTCCAGTGTTGAGTTTACGTCCTGAATATCTTTGTTAAATTTCTGTCTTGATTATCTGTCTACTACTGTTAGTGAGGTGTTGAAGTCTCCCACAGTTTTTGTGTGGGAGTCTAAGTCTCTTTGAAGGTCTTTAAGAACTTGCTTTATGAATCTGGGTGCTCCTGTGTTGGATGCATATACATTTAGCATAGTTAGGTCTTGTTGAATTGAACCCTTTACCATTATGCAATGCCATTCTTTGTCTTTGTAAATCATTGTTGGTTTTAAATGTTTTGTTTGAAATTAGGATCACAATCCCCACTTTTTTGTGTTTGCTTGGTAGATTTTTCTCCATCCCTTTATTTTGAACCTACGGATGTCATTGCATATCTTCTCCTGAAGATGGCATATCATTGGGTCTTGTTTCTTTATCCAGCTTGCCACTCTGTGTCTTTTAATTGGGATATTTAATCCATTTATGTTCAAGGTTAGCATTAATACATCTGTATTTGATCTTGTCATTGTGTTGTCAGCTGGTTATTATGCAGACTTGTTCGTCTGGTTGCTTTATAGTGTTCCTGGTATGTGTACTTCCAGTATGTCTTTGTAGTGGTTGGTAATAGTCTTTCATTTCCATATTTAGTGCTTCTTTCAGGAGCTCTTGTAAGACAGGTCTGGTGGTAAGGAATTCCCTCAGCATTTGCTTGTCTAAAGAGGCTCTTATTTCTCCTTCACTTATGAAGCTTATTTTTGACAGATATGAAATTCTTGGTTGGAATTGCTTGTCTTTAATAACGTTGTGTAGTGGTCCCCAATCTCTTCTGGCTTATAGGGTTTCTGCTGAGAGGTCCACTGTTAGTCTGATGGGCTTCCCTTTGTAGGTGACCTGACCTTTCTAACTGCCTTTAACATTTTTCTTTCATTTTGACCTTGGGGAATCTGATGATTATGTGTCTTGGGAATGATCTTCTTGTGAAGTATCATGAGGGGATTTTCTGCATTTCTTGTATTTGAATATTGGCTCCTCTAGCTAGGTTGAGGAAGTTCTCATGGATGATATGTTTTCTAAGAAATATGTTTTCTAAGATACTTCCATTCTCCACATCTCTTTCAGTGATGCCAGTGAATCATAGACTTTGTCTCTTTACATAATTCCATGTTTCTTGGAGGTTTTGTTTATTTTCTTTCTTTTTTCTTTATTCTTGTCTTACTGTCTTATTTCAGAAAGCCAGTCTTCAAGCTCTGAGATTCTTTCCTCATCTTTCATCTTGATCTATTCTGCTCTGAATACTTGTGATCACATTATGAAATTCTTGTAGTGTGTTTCTCCAGCTCTCTTGGGTTGGTTACATTCTTTTCTATATAGGCTGTTTTGTCTGCCAGCTCCTGTATCGTTTTGTTGTGATTCTTGGCTTCCTTCAACTGGGTTTCAATGTTTTCCTGAATCTCAATCATCTTTGTTCCTATCCATATTCTGAATTCCATTTCTGTAATTTCAGCCAGCTCAGCCAAGTTAAGAACCCTTGCTAGAGAACTAGTGCAGTCATTTGAGGAAAGAAGGCACTCTGGCTTTTCGAATTGTCAGAGTTCTTGTGCTGTTTCTTTCTCATCTTTGTGGGCTGATGTTCCTCAGTATTTAAAGTTGCTGTCCTTTGGATGATCTTTATTTTATTTTATTTATTTATTTTGTGGTATTTTTATTTTATTTTATTTTATTTATCCTATTTAATGACCTTGGGGATTTGACTGTGGTATAAGGTGGATTCATTTGACTGGCTTCATTCCTGGAAGATTTTAGGGAGCCAGGCCTCAGCTCAGGACTCCTAGACTGCATGCTGTAACTCTGGGGGATTGGTATTGGGTCCTGGCTTTGTTCTTTGGCTCCTTGAGGTTAGAAACATGCTGCGCTGGAGGGGCTGACATGTTCTCTGGCTGTTAGTCACAAGCTAGTCACAACACTCCAATGGGTAGTGCCAGCCAAAGCACTTTGTGGGGCAGTAGCAGTGGTATCTATCTTTGTTTGCACAAGCCAGCAGCAGCAGCAGCAGCATGGCGGGGTACACACTCATTTGTTGCAGAAGGTTGCTAGTGGATACCAAAGTGCCTGTCTCTGTGAGGGCATTTGCAACATCGGTGGTGGCAGCATGGCTGAGAGGTGCTGGTGTGGGGGACGTGAGGGATTCTGCTGGTGACTGTGCATACATTCCTGCCAGTGGTGGTGTTAGCATGGGGGCAGGACACTGTTGGGCACAGTACTATGTGCCCTCTGTGCACGTTCACACCAGCAGTGGTGGCTACCCAGGGTGGGGGCACGTCCACTGTTTTCTGTGCCTAGTTTTGCACCAGTGGCAGTGACAGTGCAGGGATGAGGCCCTGGTTGGGGCATGGCTGGCAGGCTCCATGTCTGCCAACACTCTGACAGCAGTGGCCGTGTGGTGGGGGAAAGGGGCAGGGTGCACTTGTGCCAGCAGCAGTGGCATGACAGGGTGCACATGCACATGCCTGCTGGTGGGGAAAAGGAAGCAAGGTCTGCTGATGCACACGTGCACTGGCATAGTGATGTTGGGGGTGGCTGTGTGTGAATGCATGCAGGCAAAACAGTGCAGGGGAGGCTGCAGTGAGGAAAGAGTGTGAATGGGCTGGTGCGTGTCTGTGGGAGCTGCTCTGCTGGAGCTCTCTTCCAGTCAGGTGTGGTCTTCCAGCAAAGGAACCATGATGTGGGCCCCCAGGCTCCCTGGGCACCCGAGGCTGCACTGCAAGTGGGCATGGGCAGGCTGGGATACCAGGAGAGGCCACCAGACCAAGGGACGCTCAGGTCAGACTGGCCCCATTTTATGGGCAGGATCACCCAACAGAGTTCAGCCTTGACAGTTCTGTTGGGGTTAAAGTCCCGTGTGGGAGTGAGTGGAGCCTAGGGTCATGGGCATCCCTGGCTATGCTCAACTACATGTGCTCCTGCACAAAACCCTGTGGGCTCTGCACCAGCTGGAGTTCTGCCCCTACCAGTTCTCTGAGCAGCTCTCCTTGTCAATTCAAGTGTCCATGGTGGTCACGGAGTCTCCTGCTGTCAGGACTCTGGAGGCCTATGGTAAGAGTGGGTTGCTCCTTGCCTGTTCAACTCACCCTTTCCCCAGGAGTCACTGGGGGCTAGGACCAAGTCCCAGTGTATGGTGGTCCCGTGCAGGGTTCCCACCTTCCTCCCCCTTTAGCCCAGCATCTGTGTCTTCTCATCATTCACTCTCAATGCCTTCCTTCTGAAGATCTGTTAGAAATATGCCAGTCTTCCCAATGTCCTGGTTTCTCAGTGGCAGATATACCTCCTGACTGTGTCTAGTCAACCATCTTGCCATATTTCCTCAAACTTTAAATATGGAAATTCCTTGCCTTTTAATTATCAGCCAACATTTAGTCTGAATAGATCATGTCCTTTCAATTGCAAACACTGAGCTTCCAAATGTGTTGAGGTGGTTTTACAGTTCCTGTGCTTGAAAACTGCAGGCCTGAGGTATCCCTACAGCAGTCTTTGGGGTACCATTGCTTTTGAAACCACTTAAGAATTATGAAACTACACATGGTACACAGTTACCAGACTCAATAAAAAGTAGACTTTTCAGTAAATTGCCTACAATTTGTGCAATCGCAATTATCCCAGAAAAAGTTAAAACAAACACATGTACATGTAACAAAGAAACCAATTATTGTGGCCTACAGCTCATCTTTTATGTTGGGTGAAACCTGAATCTGGCTCTTTTCTTTTCTTTTCTTTTATCTTTTTTTATTGTTTTTGCTTTTTTGTTTTTTTGGACAGAGTCTTGCTCTGTCGCCCAGGCTGGAGTGCAGCGGCGCAATCTTGGCTCACTGCAACGTCTGCCTCCTGGGTTCAAGCAATTTTCCTGCTTCAGCCTCCCAAGTAGCTGGGATTACAGGCATGCGCCACCATGCTCAGCTAATGTTTTTTAGTACAGACAGGGTCTCACCATGTTGGCCAAGCTGGTCTTGAACTCCTGGCCTCAAGTGATCCACCTGCCTTGGGTTACAAGTACTGGGATTACAGACATGAGCCACTATGCCTGGCCAAATCTGGCACACTTTTAAGACACCCAGCAAATTATTTCTTTTTAATAAGTCCTGGTAGTATACAAAAATGCAGGCATACAATGAAACATTCTTTTAAGAAATACCTACTGTTCTAAATGATTATATTATATCAGCCCAGGAAATACCAAATGTCCTATGCCCATGGTCCCTAGAGTTGGCAATAGACAATGAGCTTTTCAGAGATTCAGTATTGTTTCACTTGTGGCTAGAAATACAGTGTGCTTTGGGAAGAAGAGAGGTTTGGCTGAGATGAAAAGATCTTGTATCCCCATCACCATATTCCTTTCCTGCTATTCTCTCTATGACCTTCTCACTACATTGCATTCATTCCACTTGCTGGGTGTGCTCTCATTCTGCATATTATTACTGACATAGTAACACGTGGGGAAGCAACTAGTTCATACCTGAAATATGAGAAAGAAGGAGACTCTCAAGAGCCTGGGAATTCTCAGTCAGTGTGCTTCACCAACCTAATTTTCTTCACCCCACACTTGTTTCCTCTTTCTTGAGTTCCTACTTTATTTAATAGTACCACAACCTCTGTGAAGTCAGCTAGAAATTCTTCAGAAATCCTTCTAAAACCTCAGGTATAGGGAATCTTTAAAAGATACACAAGACAGAAGATGAATGTCTACTGAGCTCTGGTATAATACCTGCCTCTGCCAAGCATGGGGAAGACCATTCTGATCCCAGGATGATAGATGTTGCTGATTTGCCCTGGTTTTCTTTCTGATTTATCTTCCTTTTCAGACCCTTGTTTTGGATTGTTGATGGTTTAACTTTTGTTTCTTCACTGCAGTGGTTCTGCCCCTCCCTTTCCCTAATTCCACTGTAATCTTCACAGTGCCTCCTGTATCATCATAGATAACTCAAATGTCTGAGGCTAGACAGTATCATTCACTCATTCTTTACTGAAAGCCTACTGTGAGTTAAGCACTACCTGGTGATGCAAGGAGGAGCGAAAACACTTCACTCCTCTCAGTCTACTTCTAGGTTCCTTGATTTTCCTCTCTTCCAATGACTTTCACAACTCTGATCTATATTAGCAACCCTTGTGAAATGGCCTTGGTTCAGGATTTATTATCTCTGAGAATTTCAAGATGCTTGTCTTCTCAAATTTCTCTGGGAGGAAGTAATGACTGAAGACTGTGGACACTCACACTGAATGCACTCTTTGCTGTCATCTCAGCTTCCCAGCAACTCCCTTTGGCTTCTTGTTCCTAGTTTGATTCTTAGCCTGCTCCACATAGGCCATCATTCCAATGATAGTCATTAGTCTGACAGAATTTCCCCAGGACTGCTTTGCCGATCCTCAACTCTAAGCACTTTACCATTCTTTTTCTCTGATTTGGTCCCCAAATTCCAGAGACTGTATGATTATGTGGACTGAATCCACCTCAAGGTCCTATCACCCAGCCTTTGCCATGCACACTGATACTTCTTGACAGTGCTTTGGTTTATTACTAGTGAACTCCTCTCTTCACAGTGGCTGCTCTGACCTTTCTGTTCTTCAACCAGTCTTAGTCTCCTTTGAGTGGATGACCTTACCAAGGAGGCAGACATCATTGAACAGGCATGTCCATAGCTCCTTGTTCTAACAGAGTCTCTCTCCACAACTACTGATCTCTCCAGTCACCTCATTCTATTCTCTTTGCGTCCTTCTTACCAATAAACTTTTCTAGAATCAAAATGCTTTTAAGCTGGGCACAGTGGCTCATGCCTGTAATCTCACCACTTTGGGAGGCTGAGGTGGGAGGATCACTTGAGCCTAGGAATTTGAGACCAGCCTGGGCAACATAGTGAGACCTCATCTTCACAAAAGAAAAAAATTTCCTTCACTTTTTTTTTTTATTATTATACTTTAAGTTCTAGGGTACACGTGCACAACGTGCAGGTTTGTTACATATATATACATGTGCCATGTTGGTGTGCTGCACCCATTAACTCATCATTTACATTAAGTATATCTCCTAATGCTACCCCTACCCCCTCCCCCTCCCCACAATAGGACCTGGTGTGTGATGCTCCCCTTCCTTTTAGTCCCTTGTAATTTGGCTTTATGCCCCACTCCTACAAAACTTTAAGGTTATCAAAGACTTCCTAGTTACTAAGTGTAAACTTCTTCTAAGTTCCATCCTTCTCTATATTGTAAATCAAGCCCTGCTTGTTGAAATGCCTCCCTTGGCTTCTATGATTATTTCCCACTCTTTGTTAGCTCCTTTCTCCTCCTTACGTGTATGGTTGGCTGTTGGTTTTCTCCTGGCCCCTGTTGATCCTTGGGTTGAGATCCCGAGGAACTAAAATCTTTGGGGAACATCCCATTTCTTAGCAGAACACACACAAGATTGTTAATGGCTTGGCCCCTTCCTACCTCTCCATTCTCTTACTTATCATTGCATATAATTGTCCTACATTCCAGCTACCCAGAATTACTGGTGGTTCCCAACAGTCTTGCCTTATTTTCTGCCTGGTACACATTTCCCTCTTCCCATCCCTTGCTGTGTAATACCTATTAGCACAGCAAGACTCAGCTCTGAGGCACTGTCTCCTCTGAGAATTTTCCCCTTACTCCTCTCTGGGTTATGTACCGTTCTTTGCTCCTTGCTATCATGGCACTGTGCCATCAGTCTATTTACTTGTCTGTCTTTCCCATTAGAGTTCAGGCCCCTTGAGGGCAGGGCTGAGATTTGTTCACTTTTATCACCCACCACAGTGGCTGACACAGGATTGGTACTCAATAACTGCTTAAAAAATGGAGTCAATCATCATCTCTTTACTAAGCAGGTGATCCAACTAACCTCTAGACTTGCATTTCCTATAGCATGCTACCTCTATGCCAGGTTATCCTGACCTAGTTCAAGGATAAACTAATTTACTTATCATGGGTTAATACAGGTGATTTTAGGTTTCTTCTTTTTGTTCATCCCTTACTTTATGGGCCCAGTACGCTTCCGCTGCATGACTCCGCTTTTTTATCCTATACTTTAAAAATCTTTCGTGAACAAGTATTATTTTGGTTAAAAGAAAATGATCTGTTTAAAAAAGGATCTTTTTTTTTTTTTTAAAAGTCAAATAGTTTCATACAGTATTACTTAATCCTCATTTGCTTCTTTCTTGTCTCCAGCCCATATAGCAGGTGAGATGACAGGGGACAATTCACAAGGTTTACTGTATCTTCAGCCACGCAGAGACTTTATTTCCAGCTCCAGAATTCCCAAAGAGCAGATTCCACCCAACAGTGGCCAGAGGTGATATGTAATGCAGTGTGATAAATCCCAGTCACCCTGAGGTTGGAAGGCACATCTTTAAAAACTGGGGGGTAGATGCTGGGGCATGGCAAACAACAGGTATCTGTCTTGGAGTCTTCTCCTGCCCACGAGTTCCTCCAATTATCAAAATGCTTCCCAAGATTAAAGCTCAATCTTAAATGACACTTCCTCTGTAAAAACTCCACTGATCTCCAGCCAACCAAGTCTTAACTACTTCTTCCCTCTGTGCTCTTCATTCTACTTTATTTTATAGTAAGTACATATGACTGTAAACTCACGAGAAAGAATATAGTATTTAATAGAATTAACTCTAGATTTTAAAGTCAGATCTGAATTGAAACTCTGATTTCCACACCAACTAGCTAGGTGACTTTGGGCAACTTACTTAGCTTCTGAGTTAAATTTCCTCCTTTATAAGAAAAATGGTGGCCAGGTGCAGTGGCTCACACCTGTAATCCCAGCACTTTGGGAGGCTGAGGCGGCCTGATGACCTGAGGTCAGGAATTCAAGACCAGCCTGACCAACATGGGAAAATCCCATCTCTACTAAAAATACAAAATTAGCTGGGCATAGTGGCACATGCCTGTAATCCCAGCTACTTGGGAGGCTGAGGCAGGAGAATCACTTGAATCCGGGAGGTAGAGGTTGCGGTGAGCTGAGATCGCGCCATTGCAAGCCAGCCAGGGCAGCAAGATTGAAACTCCATCTCAAAAGAAAGAAAGAAAAATGCCATAAGGAGTTGGGGACAGAGTGGTATCTCATATGTCCTTGGGAGGATGACAGACAATGTTTGGGAACCCCTTGCAGAGTCCTGGAAAATAACAGGCTAGGTACTCAAGCATTGCTAGTTTTCTTTCTCCAGGTTTCTCTCTCTCGACTCTGAGTTCCTCAAAGATAAATCTTCCACTGTGTCTATTAAATACTTCAAAGGTAAGTAGGTCTTCATCAAACTCTCTTGAATAAAATTCCTTTCAGGTGTCTTCCCAGCCAGATTTAGCTGGCTGTATTAACACTTATTGAGAGGTTCTAACTGCTTTGCATGTATCAGCTTAATTTTCATGATAATCCCAGGAAATAGGCTTTATTGTCTCCATTTTACAGATAAGGAAACAGGTGAAGAAAAACTAAAAAATTTGATGGAAGTCAAATACTATTAAATGAAGAATGACGCAAGAGCTCTAGGACCCTCCACTTCTAATAGTTGATTTTTTCCATTCCTTTAATTAAACCTTTCCAAGAGACTTATAGCCTCCTATGGCTGGTGACAATGGTCTTCCTAAGATTTCACCAAAAATACATAGAGTTGCACTTAACCATGAAGGACCTACTTATGCACCATGTTGCAAAGTCCACAGGTCCTCAACCAGGAGATTTCAATCTACGGGATGATCCTGATGTTTTATCTGATAGAACTTCAAGCTGGCTACCAGCATTGCTACACCCAACTAACAACTTGCATAACTGTCCCACCAGGCAACCATGGGAACTCAAAAATGGCTTTTCACTAGGAAAAGTATGAGGAATCCTAGCCTGAGCTCTTTATCTCTTTACTTCATTGTTAAGCCTAATAGTTTTAATATCAACTTTGATTTTATCTCACCAATCACTATTATCTAGATCGCCTGTGCTTGAAATGACTTAGGTAAGTGGAAAATAGAGCGTATGGGAGAGTTCAACCGATCTTCACACTTGCATGGCAGATGCGTTTTTAAGGCATCTGCACCTCAATTTTGTGACAAGGCACAACTATATTATTTCCACTTGACAAATGAAGAAACAGAGATTCACAGAAGTTAAGTGACCCAGCAAAGATGTGTGTGAATTTGTGTTACAATGTAGGACTTCTGTCCGGGGATTTCTCTACTTATATCATGATGTTTTTTGGACACAAAAGCAGCAGTAGAAATTTTGCTTGGTCATAGTTTAGGGAATAAATGTTGTATTTTGGGGTGAAAAGCAAGGCATTCTTTTCTTTCAAACCAGGTTTAAAAAGGGAGGGTCCTTAAATTTCAGGTCTCATAAACACACTCCAGGAAAGATACACAAAAATGTAAAGGAGAAAGAATGGCATCTATTGGGGCAGGAAATAATCTAAGTGTCCTTCAATCTGTGTCCCTCATTGGGGAACTTTTTTGTGGGGGAATGGGTAGTGTTGGGATCATCCCAGCCTTAAGTAGACTGCAAAGGTAGTCATCATCTGCTGCACTGTGAGTTCTCATCCCTCCCCCTTTATTACCTCCTCCCACAGTCACACTTGTATCTTCATCTGAAGTTTAGAAATTGTTGCTTTGGTTGACTGCCTGGTACTAACCAACAAGTGCTGCTGCTGTAATTTCTAAAATTAAAAGTTTATACACGTAAGATTTTGTAGTTTTCTTAATTTTTAAAGGTGTACATGTCCTGTGTTTTGTGATTGAAATTGGCTCCAGTCTCTTCATGCTGCTGTGTCCAGTCTCTGAAATAGTAATTTCACTCATGTTTGGTGGAGGATATTTAAGAAAAAAACTCTCACAAGGGTAGCAAACTTTACTGATCCTAAAATCTAGTAGGTGAACAAAGGAAATGACAAATTTTTAATCAAAGTAAGCAATAATGACAGGTTTATTGAAAATTTCCAGTAGAGAAAACCCACTAGTTTTGGAATAAAAGTACTCAATGTACGAGAGCATAAGTGAATACAAAAGATTAACAGAAGAAAAATAAAACCAAACATAGTACAAAAAAATTAAAAAGTTTGAAATGAATTCAAACTGGGATGTTCTTTAAATCCTCCAAATATTTAACAGAGTTACTAAGTTTGGCAAAAAATTCACTTGAAAATTAAAGCCTATTTCTGTACTGTAAACTCCATAAAAACTGCTTATTAAATTCAAGCACTCCATATAACTGGTATTGAAACATGTAGGCAATTTCAGAATAGCAGGAATTATTCATTTGTTCTCACAGTTACATGAATTAACCAGCTGCAGAACTGCCTTTTGAAGAGCATGAGATAAAAGAATGCCAAAAGAGAGAAAAAAATGATAAAAATCTCTAAAAAATGGAAACACAGCAAAATTCAGATATCAGTTTGTTTCTTTAAAGCAACAAACTGAATTTTTACAGTATAGTCTACATTTGCAGTTGTCATTTCCCTCTTCCCCCCCACCCACCTCAAATACTCCTAAATTCACTAGTCTAATCAATTCTTAACTTCCAAATACTCTGTACATACATATTTAGCAAAGAGCATATGCCTAGCATTATTCTGACAGCAAGTAAGGTCAGTATACAATTTTAGAAAGATTATTATGTATATCATCAAGACTAACCTTTACTTAAACAAACAAAACCATCGCTAAACAAATAGTTTTAAAATATTATGAAAACCCATGAAAAGAAGACTCAACATGGGCTCTAAACCTGATAAAACACGTTTCAGAACAACTATTAATGCTAAACTTCTGCCCAACGATGACCTTAAAGTGCCAAACACCAAAGAATCTCTTAGGACCATTTTCTAATAGACAATTTGTCCCTGGCTTGGTCATTTCTCCTTTAACTATACGCAAAGTCCTGCTAAAAGTCTGCATTTTAGTTTGATTTTACAATAGAATGTTACGATGTAAACTAAACAGGTTCTTGATATCAACAGTATGTTACCAAGGTGGTTTTTTTTGTTTTGTTTTGTTGTTTAAATTTCTGAATCCAACAGTTGGTCACAGAGGTCAAGTATTATCAAGGCTCCTTTGTCAGTTTTCAATCGTGTCTGACTCATCCATCCTTCAAGTACATGCAAGGCTCAATAGTTTTCAAGAGGCAGATGCCTGGGGCCATTTAAGACACAGATGAAATAGGATTATGAGGTGAACCCATTTGAGTAAGAACTTTATCCAGCCACTGGAGGGGGCCGTGCAGATGTATCTCAATCCAGCAGGGGGTGCTAGTAACATCCTGGCGGTGGTATTCTGCTCCCCAGCCCTAGGAAAAACATACTGGAGGTCATTTAACTTGTTCTAACTCAGTGGTTAAACTTATTAAGTAAGAAGGGTTCACACAACCAAGACTCTGATTAAAGCTATGCATCTTTCCTCCCTGCTCTCCGCCGCCGGGGAGAAAAAAACACACATATACAAACACACACATAATTTGGCAAGCAATTTCAAGGGATGGATGTTAGCTCCCCAGGCAGAATCCATGGATTCCAATAAGAATACCGGTCTTGAGGAATGAAGGTTTTAAAATACATTATAAAGTTGTCTTAATAAAGGCACTTTAAAACTTTTATTTTAATTGCCCATTTCTGATAGTAATGTAATAGCTATTATTAAATTCTCATTTTATCAAGAAAATAAAACAAAAAAGCTATGCTAGACAGACTGACATTCAGTTTCTTCCTTATTCGGCCACTGATTCAGCCTCCTATCAACACACAGCTCTTGATCTTTCAATCTCTAAGCAAAACGGGCAGGAGTACATTCAAGTATCCAAAAAGCTATTATTGACACCTAGCCATTGCCATGAATCAATACATTCTATCATTCATTTGTACAAGAAGGTAGCTTGTCAGAACTACTGCATTAAGACAGTAGAGTTCCACAGAATAAAGTCACTATGAAAAAGAGAAAAGTAACTGCTACTGCAAAGACCAAAAACTCATTGGTGGGGATGGACAATGATTAATCCTTTAGTCCTGTTTCATGGGAGTATCAGAGAAGGTTGGGTTCTATTTATTTCTGCTACCTATCTACTCCAGCAGTTTTAAGAAATAGATCTGGGACCAGGCGCGGTGGCTCACACCTGTAATCCCAGCACTTTGGGAGTCCGAGACGGGCAGATCACCTGAGGTCGGGAGCTCCAGACCAGCCTGGCCAACATGGTAAAACCCCATCTCTACTAAAAATATAAAAAGTAGCCAGGTGTGGTGGTGTAGCCCTGTAATCCCCGCTACCTGGGAAGCTTAGGCATGAGAATCACTTGAATCCAGGAGGCGGAGGTTACCGTGAGTCAAGATCACACCACTGCACTCCGGCCTGGGTGACAGAGCAAGACTCTGTCTCAGGCAGGTGTATCACTTGAGATCAGGAGTTTGAGACCAGCCTGGCCAACATGGCGAAACTCTGACTCTACTAAAAATACAGAAATTAGCCGGGTGCTGTGGCACATGCCTGTAATCCCAGTTACTCGGGAGCCTGAGTCAGGAGAATTGCTTGAACCTGGGAGGCGGAGGTTGTAGTGAGCCGAGATCACACCACTGCACTCCAGCCTGGGCGGCAGAGCGAGACTCTGTCTCAAAAAAAAAAAAAAAAAAAAAAAAAAAAAAAAAAAAAAAAAAAAGAAAGAAAGAAAGAAAAGGAAATATATCCAAACATCAAAACTTGTATAAACTACATCTATATGGATATATGTAACTATATAGATGTATGTACACTCATGCATTCGTAAATATAAACAAACTCCTAAATTTAATTTACAGGCTTATGTGCAGGTTTCCTCCATCAGATATCAACATCTTTGAAGGCAGGAATTTATCTTTACCTCCAATATATAGCATAATGACAGAAAGCAGAAGCTCTATAAATATGTGTTCAGCTGAGGTGACTTGGACTTTTCAGACATAGAGTTTAAAGTACAAATAATTTATAAAATATGTTTTATGTTAACATCCAAAATGATCATTTTAAAACAGCACAAGATTGGCTATTGTTAGTAAAATGTTCTCTTATAATTTCTTTAAAATGTTGAATGGGAGAGGATAAAGTATGCAGTCCATATAATAAAGAACAGTTCTGTAAAAACAGTGTGCACACTTTTTGTTGCTAATATATGATAAACAGCTTCTCTTTAACATTCAGCAGGATTTTAAAATAGTATTTACCTTCAGCTCTCTAAATCCAACTTCCAAGCTAAGTTCATTATATCTTGTATAACTCCATTCTAGTGCTTATCAGATTATAATTAAAGATATACTAGAGCATAAGGATCTTGATGATAGAGACTTTAGGTGCTTTTTCATCTTTGTATTACTTCTCTGAACTAGTGCTAAAATATCTGCTGAACGAATACAATCTAATACATTTTGAATGCATAACTTTGCATTATAAATACTTTTATTAGTGTAAAGGTTGTTTTTACTTGTGTAAAAGTAAATTATTAAAACTGTACAAAAGTGAAATAATGAACATTGATTGGATAAACAATAAAAATGAGTTTGAGCAGGAAGCTAATTGGAACATTAAAGTCATAAATTCTCCTAGAGTGGTCCTTCAATAATAGACTCACTGAGGGACCTTAATAATAATTACCACAGTTCTCAACTCCATCCACCCCCATTTCAAAGATAATAAACATGAGAACCAGAGAAGAAATCTGTGCCTTAATCACACAGTTAAAATGGCAGAAAAAACTGGAAACTGCACCTCGACTCTCAAGAGTTGTTCTTTCCTCCATAACAATAAAAACAATAAATGAAAACACTTCTGGCAGGTCACTGTTCTTATTTTAAAAACCATTTGAGCCAAATGCTAAGTCAAAAATTAAACAGCACATGTTAATAATGAATAAGATAGGTCTTTGTAGCCCCATATGTACATAGCATATAGGTCAACTTCTTTAAAGGGTAAAAAAATTTTCTTAATACTAACAAGGTACCAGACTCAGCTACAAATAACTGTTGAAGTACACTGCAAAAAGGAAGCAAGCAAGCAAACAAACAAAAACAAACACTAAGGGAACACATTGAAAATCTAAGATGCTTTAAATAAGCAGGAAAAGTAATTATATTCAGGAAAAGATATCTTTGATCTAAGGGATGATTAACAAGTAAGGCTCCAAAATTATCCTCAGTAATAAATACATTACAAAACAGGTTTAACAACAAGTTTGGTGAGCTTCTGAACAGACGACATAAAAGGTAATTGCCTCACTCAAATATATAATTAGTTCTGTTTCTCAAAGTACAAGAGGATGAAACTTATTTTTGAGAATTCAGAGACAGGTCAGTTACTAGAATAAGTCACTGACTCATGAAATCTAATCGGACGTTTAAGGTTTTTTAGATTTCAATGGCATCCTGAACATTTTTATTTCTCAAAGGCAATCTCAAAGAAGATGAGACAGCAAAAAGATCAAGTATTATGAGCAATGTGTTTAACCTTCTCCCTCATCAAACCTTACAATGCAATCTTTGAGCTAAGGCATCTATTTATCTTGGGCAAGGGCCTTATTAACTTCTGAATTGTAAGAAAATCATGAGGCTTACTGAAACCACTAAAAAAACCTGACCAAACACAATTTCCAATGTGATGAACTTTAAGTTTTACAAAAGATCACTTCCTTACTGTTGAAACAAAACAAGCATTACCATCATAAAAGTACTAAAACAAATAACAAAAGGAAGATATGTTTACTCAACTGATCTTGTAAAACAACCATGTATTTAAATTATATTTTACATATGTAACATAACATATTCTACTGGTAATACAATAGCTAAAGTGGTGCTACCTGAATAAGGAAAAGGCTATTAAAACCCACAGCTATTGATATTTAATACAAGTACTCTTATGTTCCTATAATATTTTCCTAATAATTGACACTCTCGTTACAGTTTAAAAATGCCTAGATGATAAGTCAGCTAATATGAACATATTATCAAGAGGATATAGATTCACATATTGCCAAAAAAAAAAGCACAGCAAAAGTATGTGAGACCCTAAATGGAGGAGTCAGAGCTCACTTACCTTCACAAAGCTCATACGTATAGTACACATTTTTGTAAGCTCATAGACTGTCTCAAATCCATGGTTCACAGACTGTGCCAATAACTGAGCAAATTCTTGGTTGTTAAAAATTTTCAGACTACACCCACTAGGGATCTTGCAAACAGTAGTAGGATGAAATCCATGATGGTAGTTGCAGTTCCGACTTTGCACAAAGATGCTACTGTCACTAAGGCATTCGGCATACACCTCCCCTCCAACATAATAAAGATGAACTCCTATTGGAAGGCAAAGCATATAATTTAGTTATTATTAATTTTTATAGCTCAAAGGCACCTGTGCAGCTTCAACACAGAAACTTAAATTTACATGGATTTAAACTTTGGCTAGTTAGATAGCTATTCTCTAAGTCCTGTACAACAGGGGTCCCCAACCCCTGGGGCCATGGACCTGTATCAGTCTGTGGCCTGTTGGAAACCAGGCCACACAGCAGGAGGTGAGTGAGCAAGCATTACAGCCGGAGCTCCCTCTCCTGTCAGATCAGCGGCAGCATTAATTCTCATAGAAGCATGAACCCTATTGTGAACTGTGCATGTGAGGGATCTAGGTTGCATGCTCCTTATGAGAATCTAATGCCTGATGATCTGAGTGGAACAGTTTCATCCTGAAACTATCCCTTCCCCATCCCCTGTGGAAAAATTGTTTTCCATGAAATTGGTCCCTGGTGCCAAAAGATTGGGGTGGCTGATGTATGACTGATAAAATCTTAGTTAACTATATTAGTTAATACAGTATCTAGGAGGTTTCTAGAAAATAACAAAATGTTTAAAAAAATACTAATAGGCCAGGCACAGTGGTTCAGGCCTGTAATCTCAGCACTTTGGGAAGCCAAGGTGGACAGATTGCTTGAGTTCAGGAGTTCAAGACTAGCCTGGGCAGCATGGCAAAACCCTGTCTCCACAAAAAAAAAAAAAAAAAGAAAAAGAAAAAAATTAGCTAGGCATAGTGGTGCACGCCTGTAGTCCCAGTTACACAGAGGCTGAGGTGGCAGGATTGCTTGAGGCAAGGAGGTCAAGGCTGCAGTGAGCTGTGATCAAGCCACTGCACTCCAGATTGGGTGACAGAGTGAGACCCTGTCTCAAATAACAACAACAACAACAACAAAATGAAGCAATTTCATTTTGGTAAGTAATTAATGTCTTACTTGGCCAGACATGGAAAGTATATTTTCACTCTAAAAATACAACATAATAAAACCTGGATGCTATGTATTTACTATAAAGCGCTCTTGCATTTATTGTACAGCTAAGATGTTTGGAAAATTTTAGAAAGGGAAGAGAGGAGAAAGAGAAGAGAGGAACTGTAAAGTCACAGGTGGAAGAAGTATTGCCAAGAGCTGTAAGATACAAGAACCAGTTAAAAAAACCATGAAAATGAAACTAGAAAAGTCATACGGTGTATGTAAAATTAGATCTCACTAAACTATCACCTGCTCCTAACTTCTTCCTTTGAGACCCAGGGTGCTTAAAGTGTAGGAAATTGGTCTTACCCTGCCTTTAAAAAAAGTGAAGTAGAGGTAAAAAAACTCATTCTCACAAAGCCCCACACCACTGTGGGAGATGACTTTATATAGGTCACCCAGCAGCATTAGATCCCATGTGGGTTTAAATGATCCACCTTGTAGGTAACTCTGGTATGGCTTAGTCAAGGCTATACTGTGTCTCATAGAAAATGTTACATGTTGTGTTTATATGTATACACAACAGTTAGGATTTCTGTAACAATTAAATAGCTGCTGGAGCAGAAGCCCATTTGTTTGGTCTGATGTAGGGAAAACAATTTAAGAGTGTGTGTGCCACTAATTTTTCCTGATAAAACTGACAAATTTTCATCCTGAAAAATCAGAAAGTAAATCAAAATATAAAGAGGCAGAAAATATTATCACTCTTTTAGTGACTCAGAGGCAATAATTATTAATAGTTTGATACACTGTATTTGGTTTTGGCTATCATTAAAATGTCTTTGCAAACATTTAAAATATCTGTATGATTGTATGAGTGTTTTTAAAATGATTTTCCCATTAGTGGACCACTGGCTTGATAGCAATTTTCTGCTTTTATAGTAATGCCATGATAAATGTCTCTGGACAATTTTTGATAATATCCTTAGGAGAGATTCCTGGAAGTTAAATTATTGGATCGAAGGCTGCTGATTAACTCTGCCAAATGACTTTCCAGAATGCATCAATTTACACTGTCACCAGCAGTGTAGGAATGCTTTTCTCATTTCACCCGTGCCAGTACTGAATCTGCGTGTAGAGTATAAATAAAATTTCCCTAATTTATAGTTGACAAATAATTGTTTAATTTGCCTGTGAGGCTGAATATGTTCTCATAGTTTATTAGCCATCTGTGTTTCTCTTGTGAATTCACTGTTCATACTTCTTACCCATTTATCTCACTGGGGTCCTATTTTTATTTTTTTTATGAACTGTTCATGTAAGAAGGATATAAATACTTTCTTATTTGTTTCCCTGTTAGTCCTTTGTCTTTTATTTGTGACACATTTTTAACCTACAGAAGTTTGCAATCTCTTGGTCAAACCTTTTATAATCCTTTGTTGCTTTTTATGCTTAGAAAATTTCTACCTCTCTGATCAAGCATATTTTCTTCTAGCTTTTTAATTGTTTGCCTTTTGAAAAACATTCAACTCATTAATCTGTTTGCATATATAGTATGAGGTCAGGGTTTCTCTTTCCCAGCCTCACCCAAAAGTTAACTTGGTTTTGTAGAACCATTAGAAGACTCTACTGATTTGCTATGCTTCACTTAACATACATTATATTTTTATGTACAGAATAGTCTGAGTTTAACTAATTCTACTGTTTTGTCTACACACTGGTTTACTTGTAGTTTTACAATGTTTTATTAACCCTAATGCCAATAATTTTTTTCTTTATTTTTCCATTTACAAAGTTAGCTAGCCTTACTTGCTTATTCTTCCAGGTAATATTCAGAATACATTTTCCAGTTTTCAAAAAAATCACACTGTGATTCTGAAAAGAGTTGTTTTAACCTTATAAATTAAATTAGATGGAATTAATATGCTTAAAATGTTCTCACAATATTAAGCTTTCCCTTTAAGGAACACAGGCTGCCTATTTATTCAAATTTTCCCTCTCTCAGTTAAATTTGGTTTCTTCATGTAATTCTCACATATTGCAGGTTCAGATTATTTCGAAGAAACTGATGTTTTCTGTGGCTATTGGGAAGGGGATTTCCCCTTTCATTATATTTTCTAACTGGTTATTACCAGATTAAAGGAAAATGACTAACATAATTTTTAAAAGATAGATTCTTTGGAAGTTTCTAGATAAATAATCATATCATTTGAATAGGCACAATGCCCAACCATAATACTGGCATGGATGAAGGGAGAAAGGCACTCATATATTTCTGGTAGGAATGCAAATTCATTTTATGTATGCATCTATGTATTTATTTAATTTTAATTAATTTATTTATTTTGAGACAGTCTCCCTCTGTCACCCAGGCTAGAGAGCAGTGACTTGATCTCAGCTCACGGCAATCTCCGCCTCCCAAATTCAAGTGATAACTTTTCCTCTGCCTCCCGAGCAGCTGGGATTACAGGCATGTGCCACCACACCTGGCTAATTTCTATATTTTTAGTAGAGACCCGGTTTCACCATGTTGCCCAGGCTGGTCTCAAACTCCTGACCTCAACTGATCCACCTGCCTTGGCGTCCCAAAGCGCTGGAATTACTTTTTGGAAAGTAATTGGGTGAAATATATCAATAGATTTTGATCTACTAATTTTACTTCAAGAATCTATCCTGAGAATATTGTCAATCACACATATCATCTACACATAATAATCTTGCCTTATTTCCATTATCTATAATTGTATATTTGAGTACACTATTCAGGGCATCTGGAACAATTTTAAATAACAGCATTCCAAGAATCCTTATTTTCTTAATAATGTTTTAGGAGGAAATGTCCCATAGTACAATTTTTTTTTTGTTCCTTTGGGATAAGAGTCATCTTTAGAATTTAATGAAAAGTATGTCCTTTCCTCCCAAATGTATGCAAAATTTTGTTTATATACAACTTCAGAGGTTTACAGACCATAGAGAGATATCTATGTATGTTATGAACCTAGGTTCTAGCATTTCATTATTAAATTTATAGTCAGAGTTTTTTCCTTTAATTATACAAGAAAGTATCTACCAATTTCTGATTTAAGAGTTGGAGTTTTCTTCCCCTCAGGATTAAATGTTACACTTTATCTTGAGTGCTTTTAAAGCATCTAATAAATAACCTTTTAATCTGGTCCACTGTTCTAAATTTCACAGGTCACTGTTTCATACTTTTACCCTGGAAATAATTTTAGATTTGTAGAAAAGTTTGAAAAGGAACAAAGAAAAACAGAACAAAGAATACCCGTATAACCATTATCCAGATGCATCTATTGTGACAATTTGCTCCATCTGCTTGATCGCTTGGGCCCTTTCTCCCCACTGCTGCTGCACACGCACCATGCATGTGTGTGTCTGTCTGTATGTATGTATTGTAACACAGGTTTTAGGTAAATAGATGGTGAGTAGACAGGTATCTTTACATACTAATTTCTTCCTGAACCACTTTCTTAAATACTTAAGTATTTCCTAAGAATAGTGATAGTCTCTTATATAGCCATAGTATAGTTGGCAATGCTAATACATTTAACATTGGTCTAATCCACCATTCATATTTCAGTTTTGACTGCTGACCTTAATAATGTCCTTTACAATATTAATATTTTTCTCCTGTTCAGTACAGGATCATATCCAGGGCTAGATATTGCATGCAGGTGTCATATCTCTTTAACTATTTTTAATCTGGAACATTTCCATACCTTTGTCTTTTGACACTGACATCTTGGAAAATTAGTCCCCTTCTTCACCCTTTTTAATAGAATGTTTTGAGTCTGTCTGATATTTCCTCAGGATTAGATTCGGATTTGCATTATCAGCTGGAATCCTGTGTAGGTGATGTTATGGCCTTCTCGGGGTATGACATCTGGAGGTATATGATACCCATCTGTCTCTCATTGGTGATGGTAATTTTGATCTCCCAGTCAAAACTGGGCATCCATCAATTATACAATTATAATTAAAATACAAATGATACACTTTTCCACTGTTTAGTTAATGCTTTTTATTCTCCCTCATACTAAAAGGCAGTTTGAGGATAAACACTCTTAAGACCATGCAAATATACTGATTCTCATAAACATTTTCTTTATATTTAGCATCCATTGATGATTCTTGCCTGATCCTTACTATGATGGTTGCAAAATGATGATATTCAAACTTTAGCACTCACTCTGTATTTGTCAACCAGCCTTCCCCATTCACTTATTTATCTATTTATTATGAGTATGGACTTATGAATTCATATTGTTTTTCAATGGTGTAAAATTCAATGCCGTACTGAGGCCAGGCACAGTGGCTCACAACCTGTAATTCCAGAACTTTGGGAGGCCAAGGCAGGCTGATCATTTGAGGTTAGGAGTTCGAGACCAGCCTAGCCAACAAGGTAAAACTCAATGACTCTACTAAATATATAAAAATTAGCCGAGCATGGTGGTGCACACCTGTAATCTCCCAGTTACTGAGGAGGCTGAGACACAAGAATCACTTGAACCTGGGAGGTGGAGGTTGCAGTGAGCCAAGATCACACCACTGGACTCCAGCCTGGGTGACAGGGGGAGACTCCATTTCAAAAAAATATAAATACATAAATAAAATGAAGTAAAATTCATCACTGTAATTATTTTGGGGCTCAAACTGTCTGAGAGTTGGCTCCTGAGGCATGCCTCATGATTTCCATAAGCATTTCTTTACTTTCTGCCACAATAAGATGCTCTAGGGTCCTCCTGTGCCTACCTATCCCAGCCTAGGGGTCAGCCATTTCTTCAAGGGGCCCTAGCTCCTTTTAGTGGGACATGGTATTAGTGATGATGATCTGAACACTAGACATGCTTATTGCTACTGGGTATGTACGCTTCTGGGCCCTTTCAGCAGGCAGATCAGAAACCATACGCACGTAAAAATGCATATACAGACGCATACACATGCACATACGTAATACATGAGAACTTAAACATACATACACACATACACATAAGTATTATTAAAATCAGAATTTTGCATTGATACCTCTATTCTCCTTCATATAGTTTATTTTTTGCTCCCCTCTGCATTTATATGTCTATCTTCCACAGTGGAAACCCAGGCTCCCAACAATATCCACACATTTAGTCATTTGCTTCATCTTTACATATGAAAATTTCAGAATGGTTTCACTCATACTGCTATGAAATAATCAAGTTTACCAAAAAGAATTCAGGATTTATTTGAAATCCTGCCCCTACTCTATCTATTCCACTCAGCCTAGGCTGAGGATATGGACAGTTGTTCTTATATGGACAGTTGTTCAATCTGGTGTCCCTGTGAAGGTACAATCACTGCAGGGTTCTATCATGCCACCTTGCACGATGTTTGTGCTAGAATCTAGTTCTTTATTTACTGAGTTATGGTATTCATCTGAAATACAATTAAGCAATTAACTTTAATTTGCTTTTAATTTTAGGTTGTAATTCATTTTTTAACAGCCAATTTATTCGGTAGCAAAATATCATACAGAATTGTGTCTTAAAATGGCAAATCATAATTTCAAGTAATTAATTTCAATATTATGACAGTTGATCGATCACAAAAATCACTGACTGCAAGAGCTTCCAGATAGCAGAAACTGGAAAAATATTTACAAACTGCGGCAAGTGAAATGACTTGGTCTTTGCTACACTAGTTTGTTACAGGAATGATTTTAAGTCAGCTCTGGAGGAACAGGGACACAACAGATAAACATCTGAAAGAGGTTAAAGCAAAAACTCACCTTTTCCAATATGCCGCCTGGTGTTTTCAATAGTGGAATTCCGGTTAACATTGGAGAGCAGCCCAAGGCAGAAACGGTTCTTATTATTGGAAGGATCAGTGAAACCATCTACCAACACACTTGTGGAGGAGGCATGGAACGCTTCACCCACACGATTGTTGAGCTCATAGTAGACAATAGAGCACCAGTGTTTTGGTTCCTCATAAGCAACCGCCTGAACATCTATAGGAAAGAAAACGTTATATCAACCAAGGTTAGTGCCTCAGGCTCTCAAAAACTGAAACCGTGTGGTTGAATTGGCTCAGGATCATGGAATGAAGACATTGGAAAAGCAATTGCTATTATAATGTATACAGTTTTTCTATGATGTTTAAAGCAGGTACTTCTTAACTAAATATGACATTCTCCTTATTCTCCTAATTGGAGAAAATTGGAAAACCATTTTCTCCAGTTACTATCAGATAACCAAAACACCAGATAAGGAAGCACAGCAAAAACTTTTGTTGCATAATACGCAGAAATGGAAATCACCCCTACCATAGACTTTGGCTCACCATCTAAAGAAACACAACAAGTGACAAGTGAAAAAATAAGTGGGAAGAGAACAATAGAAGATAGGAAATATGCCAAAGGTATTGGCATAAAAATAAATTACTTTTGGCAAAGACTAAGTATCCCTATGCTTATTCAAAGCAATGAAAATCAGTTTCTAATTATTGATAAAAAGTTACTTTACCTCATATTAAGTTGCCAATAACTATCACAGCTACAGTGTTGCTCCAGTTCTCAAACTCAGGAAGAAATCTTGCCAGCTGGCCATTCTTACAGAATGAATCATATCTTTCTCATCCAGATTTCATGCTAACTTCCTTATATTTGCTTTAAGTCATGCAGAGCAGGTGTGTTTTGTCTCTCCATTCCCAGAATGGGCCAACAATGGAAATTACCCAACTTTACTGACAGGATGCAGCTTGTTAAGTCAAATCTCTTAAGACTAACAAATCTCCAAACAGAACATGGTTCTAAACATTTGCAACTAAAAGGTTTTAAAGATGAATTCCTTCTGTAGTAAAACCTCTAGTACCACTGCTTTAGAGATTCCTGGAATACAAACCATATATTTCCAGCATACCAATAATATAATAATCTGAGGTTTATGAAGTCTTGGGTGTACAATAATAAGAGAAAGAAAAGAAAGAAAGTCCACATCAGAAGCCCAGACTATAACTGCTAAGGGAGAAACACCTCTGTGTTCTTAACATCAAATTCCACAAATACTAAAACGCACTTTTAGAAATTGGTAAAAAAAAAAACAAAAAAAAAAAAACAAAAAAAAACACACCCCCCACACCCAAAAAAAAAAAAAAAAAAAAACAAGGAAAATACTCATTAAAAAACCCACATGTAAGTTAGCTGCTTTATATACGTAAGTAGTTAGCTAAAAACATACACTATCTTCCCTGCTTGCTAAGCAACTCTACCACATCAATTTGCCATAATCCAAAAAGCAAAACTTTAGTGATTTACCAGTGCCAAATCTTAAAGCAGACTGCAACATTATTAACAGAAGGCTTTTATCAGCTATCAGGATACTTCAAAATATTATTCATCTAGGTCAGAGGTTGATAAATTTTTTCTGTGAAAGGCCAGAAAGATTTTGTGGGCTGTAGAATCTTTATCACAACTATCCAGTTCTCCCCTTGTAACACAGAAGCAGTCATAGACAATATGTAATAAATGAATACAGCTGTGGCCCAATAACGCTTTATTCACAGAAACAGATAGCAGGCTGAACTGGCCTGTGGGCTGTAGTTTGTTGACCCCTGCTCTAGGAAAATCACCAAAGGTTAAAAAGAAGTAAAAAAAAAAAAAAAAAAAAAAAAGGCGGGGAAGAAAAAAAATGGCCAACATTCCTTCCTCGTGAAAATACTGACTGACTATAAACTATAATGGAAAAAAAAAATTTAAAGCTATTTAAATGAAAAAAATCTTAAAGCAATTTAAAGATCTGTTTCCTGAAATTAGACATTTTGGGTTTAGCAATAATAGTTACTGGGTCCACATGCTCCTAATAGTGTGGTACTGTGCCGATTCTCCCCTGGTATCCTGGTCTCCAAATATAAATTCCACAGATGTGTGAGATAAGGGTTACTTCCCCCAACCAGAGTGTTCATTGACAAAGAATTATGTTTGATAAGATGTTTAAGAGATAATCAGGAACCATAAAACACAGAGGTAATAAAAAAGATTTAAAAATCATATTGATTAAAACGGTGTACATTCCAACTGATGACACTGTACATCCAAGAAAGGTCCTTTGAGTTCATCACCAATGTTTTTTTTTTTGTGGGGGGGGGTACTGAGTTTGCTCTTGTTGCCCAGGCTGGAGTGCAATGGCGTGATCTCAGCTCACTGCAACCTCTGCCTCCTGGGTTCAAGTGATTCCCCTGCCTCAGGCTCCCAAGTAGCTAGAACAACAGGCACCCGCCACCACACCCAGTTAATTTTTGTATCTGTAGTAGAGATAAGATTTCATCATGTTGGCCAGTCTGGTCTCAAACTCTTGACCTCAGGTGATCCACCTGCCTCAGCCTCCCAAAGTGCTAGGGATTACAGGCGTGAGCCACCACACCCAACCTTCATCACCAATTTTTAAATCAATGTTTAGAGCAGTTTTACATTCACAGCAAAATTGAGTATATGATAGAGTGATTTTCCATATGTCCCCACCCCACACCTTCCTAGCCTCCCCCATTATTAATATCCCCCACCAGAGTGGCACATTTGTTGTAACTGATGAACCAACATTCATCCTACAGACCTACACCCAAAGTCTACAGTTTACATCAGGGTTCACTCACGGTGGTGTAAATCCTATGGGTTTGGATAAATGTATAATGACAGGCAGTTACCACTGTATAACGTATCATAGAGACAAAATCAATTTTAAGTACTTAAAAATATAAGCAACTCCTATTTTAATAAGTATCTCCTATTTTAATAAAAAAGCACTAAGAATGAAATAAGACATACCTAGTAACCAAACTGCACTTTAACTTCAATTTGCATAAACATTATATAAATTGCATGATCCATGCCATGTGTTGAGTGCAGCAGCGAAGCACTTTCCTTCATGAGACGTTATTTAGGAACAGTTTTATCTGCCAGTGTGGCTGTGGATTCTAACAGATTCTCAGAGAGTCTACCAAACTCATTTACCTGAGTTCTCTGCTCACTTAAGTCTATGCCACTTGCCTATGCAAGGCTGGAAGAGTGACGGCATCCTCCACCCAGTCACTGCTAAGGACAATACAGTGCTGGAGTCAAAGACCCGCCCGTTACTGGAGGGGGAAGAAATTTTCATTTCTGCCTGCAAGTTCTTCAGGCCGAGAAGGGGAAAAACTTGTGCCTCAATTTCTTTCAGTAACAAAGTCAGAAACAAACAGCAAGAAAGAAATTCTATTAGTTTGTTCCAGTTGTAGTTACACACATAAAAGGCCTGAAAAATAGATGGGGTTTATGAGTATCTATCCTAATTACAGAAGAAAGCCTTTGGACAGCCCAGTTATACCAACTTCCAACTTTGGAAATCACCAGTGAAAACTCTACTTTAGTTCTGTTATACTTATGGTTTCTAAATACCATTTTGTTCATTTAAAAATACTCTTTTTGGCTGGGTGTGGTGGCTCACGCCTATAATCCCATCACTTTGGGAGGCCAAGGTGGGCGGATCACCTGAGGTCAGGAGTTTGAGACCAGCCTGGCCAACATGGTGAAACCCCATCTCTACTAAAAATACAAAAATTAGCCGGGTGTGGTGGTGTGCGCCTGTAATCCCAGCTACTCAGGAGGCTGAGGCAGGAGAATCACTTGAACCCAGAGGTGGAGGTTGCAGTGAGCCAAGATTGCACCATTG
>NW_016807367.1:1288549-1302580 GCF_001698545.2 Rhinopithecus bieti
ATCATCAGTTAAAATGATTAAGTGTTAAAGATCTAAACAGATAACTGCAAAATTATTCTCAGGTCTTCATTAGTTAAGTCAGTGTTTTTGTTCTTTAAATGAAAGACTAACTTGTTATCTAGGAATTCTACTGAGCTTCTCTTATCATTGGGCTCTATTTTCTCAAGTAGCTCTTTTTAAAGACTAACAACAATTTGTGAGAGAAAGCAACATCTGGACAAACTTTAGACTCTAAGAAAGGGAACAGGTAGCAATTAGTTTTACCTCCTCTGTTGATTTCTGAGGGCAGGGGAGGCGCCATCATGTTTGTGTCCATCGGCTGAGAGCCATCCTGGGTCATGGGGTCTTCAGGAGGCAGGTAAGCAGGTGGGGGTGTATCAGCTACAAAGTTTTTAAAGAAGTTATTTCTTAACCCTTAGTAAACATACACGCTCAAAACACATATCCTCTTCTGTACTGAAATTCTTAAGAGATCAAGTTGTCATTTCAATCTCCCCATTAAAAGACTAAAGGCTACAGGCACTGGCCTTGATGTACAATTTCTGAAAAGTATTAACCATGCCACAATCATATACATTTTTGTCAAAATTCAGTTTGAGGAAAAATATTATACTATATGCCAGTTCTAGAAGCTGTTTGCCTATCCAGGATCATGCTGTTTAAAAGCAATCAGAAGAGTATTTTAAGCATACTTTAATATAATCTGCTTTGAGAGAACCTCTGCATTGCAGTTTCACTGGTAGATGGAAAACCTCTGAAAGCTTCAATGGACTTCTTAAGAAAAGGAGCCTCAGGGTCTTTTGCATTAAATCTATAGACTTTTAGAAAATTTACCAACTGAGTTTCATTATAGCCTACTGATTTGAACTGTTAATTTTCCATGACTTTAGGGAATCTGTTAGGACCACATTCTCCCTACCCATTTAAATGATCACTAGCTTTAAAATCTCTAGCAACAGAGTAATAGAAAATGAATCAGTTTGTCACAGCTATCTTCTATTTCAGAATTTACATATATGTTTCTTCTGGTAAATAAGAGGCAAACATGATTTTTTAAACAAAGAACACTAACACAAGTCTTGCATTTTCTTAATATAAAACAAAGGGTATAGGGTTCTCACAAATAATCCTTTTCCATCCAAAAGCAAGTTCCTCACTAGTTATCATGAGCCCATCTAGCATACGTGACATAGTCTTGGAGACAAAATTTTACCTGAGGGAATCGCGAATGCTTGGATAAGTAATCGAGACCACTCAGACCAACTGTCAAATACACGTAACTCATGCTGTTCCTTCAGAGAGCCCTAGCGATTTCCAAGACTCACTCTTCAGCTGAATCATAACCCAGTAACTTCACATCCAGCTGCTAACAAGCAACGACTCATAGTACTGAGACAGGACCACTGGGATCTTCTCTGGATGCCTCTTTTGCCCTTTCTCCAGCTTCTTTTAATTCAGCCTCTTCCCTGCAGCTGTAAGCCTGACTCGGCTTTATCTCAAGCCAGGAACAAAGACAAAGAGCCTCCTCTGAGCCCAAGTCAATGAATTTCTGCCAAGAAGCTGGTGAAAATTTCACTGGCAACCTGTGGCATCAGCACAACCAAGAGGGACCTGGTAATTCTTGATACTATTCTACTATTCCTACAAGCACCTCCTCCTGTCCCTTGCAACTGTTTTCCATATTTCCGTTACTTGGCCTGTGTCTTAATCTCTGACATCTAGGGACAAAGTGTAAATTCAAGCAATAATCTTTAATTCAATCTTGGGGCCACTCTGGGCTGCCGTCACTGCTCAAAAGTCTTCTGAAATGTATCTCCTCACCGCTAACCCGTCCATCATACAGGTTAGCGGTGAGGAGGAAGGGAGTGAGGCAGACAGGAAGTCACCAGTTACTTTAATTTTTAAACTAGTCTATCTCCCAACTCTCATCCAAAAAGCTTTGGAGTGAAAACCAGACAAAGTAATGTGAAATAAACAAGATTTAAATAAAAGAAACTAATAAATACATAAATAAAAGGAAGCAATATAAATGTGGACCACTTTTCAATTTTTGAAGGCCTAGCTCTGATGCTGAATTCAAATTTACTTAAAAATATTTCAAGCAGCCCAATAAACACACTTGCCCAGTCAATTTCCCTTCCGAAAACATTAATAGATATTAAGTATATTTTTGTTTAGGGTATCCTTCTGAAGGTCTACTGGCAAGAAATCTGGCACTTTTTTTTTTTTTGGAGATGCTTGCTCATTAACCTGTAACTTCAAAATATATAATGTCCTTATTAATCATATATTTTGATAACCATTACACCATCAGTTACGTCTAAAAAAAGAGGATGTTTTTTGTCTTTGCTAAGTTGAACAAGCAGATGGTTTCCAGTACTTCTGTTGTAATTCCTTTGTTGTTAAAGTATACGTTTCTTGGGATTACATCATCATTTAAATGAATTTAATTAAGTAGGGGGTGGGATTATCCCTCAGGAAATACTTTTTCTGAGGTTGCACTTACAACAGGAGTTTTTTCCACGTATGAAAACGATGCTAATTGAACTTGTGCTCTCATAACAGCAAATGTGTGTAACACACTATTTTTCTTTTTATCAAGAGTAAAGACTGTAACAATTATGCCACTCCCAGAAGGATGCAGCTGTTTCAAAACCTTTTAAAAAACAAGGGAAAAATATAGCTTATTCAAGCATCTGTGCCTGACAAATAAAATAAGACATTTGCTTACTTGGCTATGAGGTCTCCTTTCTCCAGAAGTTGTATCCTAAAAGTGCGAGAGCACTATGTCATAATACCAGGACTGAAAACCTCCCTCCACTGCAGGTTGACCCAGTTTTTCCGTGACACTGTGATAACACTGTCTGATGTGACCACAGAACATCCATCACTGAACATTCCAACCTACCTGGCATCTGGAAAGGACTTCCTGGGTCTGAGCTGGTGGGAGAGTGAGGGTAGGTGCTGCTGCTGCTCCCAGGAGAGTTTGGGTAACTGCTATTGGGAGAGTGAGGAAACGGGTGGCTGTTGGGTTGCTGGAAAGAATCTGGAAAAGTGGCGTTGAGTGGCATGTGAGGCTCATTTTGTCCTAAGTTACGGAACTGAGCTAAGAGGCTGTGCTGAGGATTATATTCGCTGTGTCTTGGAACCAGCACAGGAGGAAGTACTAGAAAAAGGAAGGGAAAAAAGAGAAGGACAAAAATGAGAATGATGATCTATAATTACATCACAATAAAGTAAAACATAATCTGTAAGCAACAACAAATTATCTGTTCCATGCCCTGCTGCCAACTCAAAAGCATCATTCATATGAAAAGCTATTTTACCCTCAAGAACAAATGCAGGAACAAATACAATCCCTTTAGAATCACTGATGACCTATGCCTGAGATTTGCAGTATTCACAAATTGCCCAAGGAAAGTTGGCAAAATACAATCTTTTCGGTTACAAATGTTAAGGTTCTCTCATTCTTAATTTTGTCATTCACTAAAAACCAAAGCATAATTGTTTATCACCATTGACACTTTACTTCACAGCCCCAGCTGGTAAGACTTCACATTTGAGTTAATGCTTATTGAATGATATGAATTATTCACCACAAGTGTTTTAAGCTGACACACTAGTTCACTTTAACACAAAAAAAGCAGCATAATAAATAGAGCTGAAGAGGTAAAATCAGTGAACTGTAGAAAACTCAAATGCCATGAAGATAATTATACAAAATACGAGGCGTTTTGTGGGACAGAATTTATCTTGAATCCTGTCCTAGGAGTCACACTTTATGAACATCTGTTTTCTAAGGATCTTACCCACTTTTCAAGAATCCTTACCACCACCTGTGAGGTCAAGAAAGAAACAGGTCATACAATTCACATTTTGCTAACTGAAAACTCAAGGTACAAACGTGGCCCAACAGGCAGGCACCTGTTGAGAAGCAAAGAAAACAACTCCTGTCACTCCTAAATGCTCTATATTAGGAACCTAAGGAGTTAATAATTGGCATGGTCATCAACCTCCAGAAACCTCCTGAGGCAAAGCCACTATAAATATAATTATCCTAGAAAGGTAGGGCTGGCTAACAGTCAGTTACAGAGCCCTAGCCAGATCCTAGGGTTAGATCCTAAGTTTCCCTACCAGGGTCACCAGATGGATGTTCTTTAACAAAGGCCTTTGCAATCCCTCCAGCTCCTGTGGCCTCAGCTGCAAAGAGAAAAGCAACCCATTTTATAAACTGCGTGAGAGGAGAGATTTAAAACTTATGATTATTGTTGGTTGTTAGGAATCAGAATATATTTCCCCAAAGAAACAATATTTGGTGGCAATAGGAATTTAGCAGACTTTTGAGGGCTTTCCAGGGAATCTATGCATAATTTATATCATTTCTACAGTAAAAAGTGCTCTTAACACTTGGATTATCACTTTTTTATGAACTGAACATTGCCTTTTAGATAAAATAGGTATTTTAAAAGCATTAAAATTTCTCATGTGCTACATTTTATACTCCTATATAATCCCATAGCATCAGATTTGTTATTTCCCTATTTGATCCTTTAGGAACAAATCTTTTGAGTATATAATAAATGTATTTTCTTTTTAGTACAGTGATGGAATCTTCCCAAACCAAACCATTAAAAGCATAATTTCTTCTTCTACCTTTCAATAGTCATCTGAACTATAAAATGCTTTTGTATTGTTGAAGAAACATTCCTGATAAGGGATCCCCAATGCCAATAAAAATTTATATTCCCAAACAGTTCAATACCTTTCAATTACCTTTGCAATGACAAACGTTCCCTTTGCTTTTAGCTGCTGTGACTTGAATTGCCATTTCCCAGCTTGCCTTTTACAGGCATCTAGCTATGGTCTCAATTACGATTTTTACCCATAAAAGGGGGAAACATTGGCCCCTAAACCCCTCCCCACAAATGCAGCACCATACAGCAACTAGAATCAATCTGTCATGTCCTCTATCCTTCAGAGGACCTCTCCCTCCCAAAACACACACTCACAGAGTCCACTAAAGTTGGTGCAAAAATAATTGTGCTTTTTGCATTTAATGGCAAAGACTGCAGTAACTTTGCACCACCCTAACACTTAGCGGAGCATCTGTTTTAGCAGTTCCTGTTTCCTAACAGTTTTAGAACTGGAGCCTTTGCAATGGCCACAGCAAAGGGCAATGTATTTCTGCTCCCCAAGTTGATAATCTGCATACGTGTTCCTCAAAATGTGAGATTCATCCAATGTTGTGTTACGTGTAGCATCTTGTTATGTGTATAAACTACAATTTATTTGATGATACAATTTTGTCTTCTGCTGATAAATACTTGGGTTGGGGAAAAGAAAAACAACCCAATGCTTGGGTTGTTTCCAGCTTGAGGAAGTTATAAAAACTTCTATGAACTTTAAAAAATGTAACTTATTTTGAAATAATTTCAAACTTACAGAAAACTGCAAGAGTACAAAGAACACTCAAATATCCTTTACCCAGATTCACCAGTTTTTAACATCTTGCCACATTAACTTACTCATTCTCTCTCCTCCCTTCCCCGGCCCCAGAACACAAATACACTTCTGAATTATCTGAGAGCAGGTAACACACATATCCCTTTTTCCTAAAGCATTTCAGAGTAACTCCCAAAAGGAACATTAACTTACATATACACATTTGTTATCAAACTTGGGAAATTTAACATTGCTGATTTTATCTAATATAAAATCATATTCCAACTCTGTTAACTGTCTCAACCATGTCCTATGTAGCAACTTCCTGATACAGGACCTAAGGTAGAATCACATATTGTACTTTGTTGTCATTATTTCTTCAGTCTCCTGTAATCTGGAATAGTTCTTCAGCATCTTTTTTCCTTCCTGCTTTCATGCTACTGACATTTTTGAATACAGGCAGTTATTTTACAGACTGTTTCTCAATTTGGGTCCCTCCAATGCTTCACCATGATTAAACTCTCAGATTTTTGGTTGGACTACTAGGTAAGTGGTATTATTCCCTTCTCAGTTCATACACACAAAAGCACACGATGCGTCTGCCTGTTTGAGGTTTAATCCTGATCACTTGGTTAAGGTATTGTGCATTTCTTCCACTGTAGACAGTTACTGTCTTTCCTTTTGTAATTAATAAGTAGTGCGACACGAGACTGTGTAAATATCCTGTTCCTCATCAAGCTTTATTCCCTATATTTAGCATCCATTTTGCTTGAATAAACTTTTGCTACAATGGTTGTGAACTGGTGAATTTTAACTCCATTATTCCTTAATTATTAGTCAGAATTTTAATATGAGGACGTGCTTTTCCATCTCGTGTATATATACCTATATATAATAGTTATCAGTATGGCTTCATGGATTCTTAATCAATGAGCTATAAATAACTGTCTTTATTTTGATGGTGATATTGTCTTAGATTTGGCCATTGGGTGCCTGTTCAAGCTAGGCCTTGTGCCTTTGTAACATGTTCCAATTATTTGAATATTTCTTAATTTCTGGAACAAGACATTCCAGGCTTATCTCTTACCTTCCCTTTCCACCAGTCTAGCAATCTCTGGTTCCCTTTAGTGAGGAATAGTATTTAGAAACCAAAATCTGGGATGTGGCTGTGTTCTGTATGTTTACTGGAGCCACACTGATTCTAAGCCCTGTGTGTGTGCGTGTGTGTATGGAAATTGGGTTATGCTGTTACATTCAAGTGTAAGCTAACTCCACAGGGTTTTCATTTGCCTTTCTCTATTTCCTATCTGTATCTCCTTACTTCAACAGTGAGAACCTTGGCTACCAACATCAAAGTATTTATGAATGTGCTTAATTCTACAATACACTGAAAAAGTTTCAGAAATTATAAAATAAACCTATTAAGTTTTGGGTTTATTTTAATTTTTTTTTTTTTTTTTGGTATACAAAGTACTTGGATTAATTCAAAATCATTTAAAATCTACTTGGATTCATCCCCCTTTTCAGTGTTATTTTATTACTTTGAAATTTTATTCAATTTCTCCCTTTCACAGTTAGTTTATTTGAATACATCTGTTGCTGTTTGCGCTTAGTTTTAGGAATTCCCCTCTCTCATTCTTGTTGACTTAATTTTACTTTGTAAATACAGACAATATTAACATGATTTTAAAGTCAAAACAATATACTCCCTACTCCGTCCCTTCTAACTTAGTCCTCCAATTTTAACGTCCTCAAAGGGTCACCAATTTCCTTTTTTTCTGGTTTATCCTGTGTTTCTTCTTGAAAAAAGCAAGCAGATAAATGGATGCTTTCTTATTTCGTCTTTACTGCTAAAAAGAAAGGTAGCCTGCTATATATGCTCTTTTGCATTTTGCTTTTTTCACCTATATGAGAAATAACTTTATATTAATGCACAGAGGTCTTCCTCATGTGGTTTGACAGATAATAACACCAAAGTTCATTTAACAATCTCCCATACCTGGCCATTTAGGTATTTCACAGTATTTTGCCATAAAATGTAACACTGCAATGACTGTGCATATATATGGTAGCACTGTCAAAGGTGTATCTTCAGGGCAAATTCCTAGATGTGGAAATGCTGGGTGAATGGGTAAATGCATATATAACCTTGTTATTGTCAAGCACCCCTTCCCAATGGTTGCACCATTTTGCACTGTCACACAGGAGTGCCTTTTTCCCACATCTTCCAGAATAGAGTCTGTCGCACTTTTGAATCCTGACAACCTGATGGGTGAGAAATGGCATTTTGGTGTAATTTTAATTTACATTTCTCTTATAGACAAAGTTGATCATCTTTTCATGTATTTCAGAGAGTGCTTTTCCATCTTTTTCTGTGAACTGCTGGCTTATGCCTTTTGCCCATTTTTGGTATTTTCACCCTTCATTAAAAACAACATAATAGAGATACTAGCCTGTGATATATGTTGTGGATATTTTACCACGATTATCATTTGTCTTTTCACTTTGCTTATGTATATTTTTTGGTAGTCACATTTATCAACATTTTATTTTACTGTATATGGATTTCTGAGTCCTAGAAAGTATTCTCCTATACCCAGATTATGAGGAGGAATTCATCCATGCATACTTCTAGTGCATATAAAGTTTCATAATTTATTCAGATCTGTGATCCCTTTGGAGTTTAGTTTTATTTGTGGTATGAGGAATGGATCTAATTTTATCTTTCCCCAAATGGTTAGCCAGTTAACCCCAACACCATTCTTTAAAAGCCCATCTTTCACCCAGTGATTGGAGTTGCCACTTAAAAAAAAAAAAGTTCCATAAGTGTTGGAGTCTACTTTCAGACATTTAATTCCACTACATTTCATCCTGTTCTAGTCTGTGCCCCAGTACCATTCTGTTTTAATTATAAAGGCTTTATAGAGATTTTAATAGCTGATAGGGCCAACCCCTGTCACAGTTCTTCCTTTTCAGTGTTTTGTTCGCATGCTTAAGCTTTCCATGTGACTTCAGTTATGACCTTGTTTACCTTCAGGAAAAAAAAGTTATTAATACTTTTACTGAGGTCACATTATATTCATGAATTAAGATTAATATCTTGATGATACTGAAATGCCCTTCTGAAGATGTAGGAAGGTCTGTTCAAGCCTACTTTTGTGTTCTACAAGTACTGTCTGTATTAGTTGCTAGCACTGCTGTAACACAATACCACAGACTGGCGGCTTAAACAACAGAAATTTATTTTCTCACTGTTGCTGTGAAGGCTGGAAATCCAAAGCCAAACTGTTGGCAGGTTGGCTTCCCTGAGGCTTCTCTTCTTGGCTTGCAGACAGCTGCCTTCTCAGGGTGTACTCACACGGTCTTTTCTCCTGATGTCTCTGCAGGTTTCATCCCTCTTCTTATAAAGATCCCAGTCAGACTGCATTAGGGCCCATGCCAATGGTCTCATTTTAATTTAATTACCTCTTTTAAAGGCCCTATCTCCAAAAACAGTCATATTCTATGGTGTTTGGGGTTAGGGCTTCAATATATCAATTTTGGGGCAGGCAACTCAGTTCCTAACACTACATACAGGATTTGTACATTTCTTGTTAAATTTATCAAGTTGTTGCTATTTTCAATGAGATTAAATGAGGCTTCTCCAATGTATCTTCTAACTGGTAATTACTACCACATGGTCCACAGCAGCACTTACAAAAACTTCCTTCTCTTATTTGTTTTTTTTTTAAAACAAATTTTATTATTATTTTTAGAGCTGGGGTCTTGCTATATTGCCCAGGCTGGAGTGCTGTGGCTATTCACAGGCATGATCATAGAGCAATTCAGCCTCTAACTCCTGGGTTCAAGTGATCCTCCTGACTCAGCCTCCTGAGCAGCTAGGACTACAGGTGCCCACCACCATGCACAGTTAATTTTTATTTTTTGTAGAGACAGGGTCTTGCTATGTTGCCCAGGCTGGTCTCAAACTCCTAGTCTCAAGCTATCCTCCTGCCTCAGCCCCTCAAAGCACTGGGATTACAGGTATGAGCCACCACACCCACACCGGAGACTATATAAGTAGGGTGTCTGTAAATTCTGGCTTGCCTGGGACAGTCCCAATTTGTACCTGTTGTCCAGTGTAATTAGTAATAGGTGACTCTTGTCAATTTCAAGCCTCCTGGCTTGGATAATAAATGTTCACACTAACTATAAGCAATGACTAATTAAATTCAGGAAAGTAAAGAGACAGGTCTGGAACAGCTGCCAGCCCTAGAAAGAAGTATTAATGTAGCAGAGAGGAGACACATGGAAGTTAGTCAGGCTAGGTTAAGCTTACACACACGTGCTGCTCTAAAATAACAAGGCCCAGGCCTCTCTCCCTGTGTGGAATCCTGAACGACAATGCTGTGGTTCTCTCCCAGATGTCTCACTCTACCCCCACTTCATGCTCCTTTCATTTCAGCAAGATTTCAGTAAAGAATAATTAAAATATGTTTTCTATTAGGAGAAAAGGAAAGAAGAAACATTCAGATAATTATTCATGCTTAAGCACATTTTCTTTGTGCAATTCTCATTTCTTGGGTGAGAGATTTACCAGCCTAAAGAATGAGGATTTGCAAACTGCAGGCCCAACTCAGGTCACCAATAGGAAGGGAGAGAGGGTGAGCAGTGTTTCCCTCTGACTTGTTCTCTGTCTCAGACTGTTCCTATTTTATGGAAAACAAATATGGGAACATAGACTTTTCTGGGGAATCATTTTCTTAGTGCACTAAGGTGACCCTGCTTGGTAACTTCAAAATATGGCTAAAGTGTGGGACTTCCCTCTTTAAGGGCTGCCCCTATTGGTTAATTTGAATAAGAATCTGCTTTCAAAGAGGAGCCCAACGTTAAAACATCATTCTTTGTACACATGAATTTCTTCTGAGTTATTTAAAAATCAGACCATGTATGGCCTTCTTGTATCCTAGGAGCTCTAACCTTAGTAAAAACCCAGATCTTGTCTCCCACCCCAACCCCTCAAATGTATGCTTAAAAAAGGCCCCAGGTGATTTCACTAATCCTCTCCACCCATTTGAAAATCTCTAATTGTGTTATATCTTTAAAAGGCTGAAGCTATCTTCTTTTCCTGATCTATTTGCCTTTTATCTCAGTAGAAAAAAATCTTCAGATTTCTGTCTTTTCTCAGTGACATTAATTCTGCTTTTCAAACTGTGTATCTCTGTTAAAAATAAAATCCCTTTTCCAGTCAACAGGGAAACCTAACTAAGAATGTTTCCGGAAGCAAAAGTTTCAGAGATATTTGTGATTCTGCTATTACACTCAGCTTTTCTGCGTTGCTAAGGTACAAGGAAAAGAATGAAAAAGAACAGTTAAAATTGTAGAGAGGAGCTGAGCTCTGGAAAGGATTCCTGTAAACTCTAGATGTGAGAGCTTTTTTAAGATTTTGAAGTACTGCTTGAAATTCTACCACCAAGTTGTCAGTGGTAAAGTAGTCTAGTAATGAGACTAAGTCTGACAAATCCCCACCCGCCAAATGTTTGTGAGAAAGCAGCTTTTTTCTTTTTTAAACACACAAGAGAGTTCTGATATAATGCCCAAACAGAAGTAATGGACACAAGCTACCTGTTACCTGGCAGTACGGAAATGCTTTCTAGTTCTGACAAGCTGGAGAAGGCATTTAGGTTAGAGTCAAGACACCTGAGTTCTAGTCCTGACTCTCATAACTACCTTTGTGACTTTGAGCCAATCATTTAGTGTCTCAGGGACTCAGTTTCCTCACACAAAAGAGGAAGAAACTTGCTCTGCACAGCGTCTTCCTGCTCTAAATTCTGCAAGTCTTCTGATTGATAAGAATGCCGCTCATGTACACCTGGAGCTTCGTAATGTTCAAAGCTCAGCACCAGATGGCATCTAAGTTGAATCTCAGGACATTTCAGTGAGGCCACCTACAAGCAGAAAGAAGGCCCAGGGCTAGAGCAAGAATGGCCCCAGAGCCAGTTAGCTGCAGCAATTCTCATGAGAAAAGGAGGACAAGCTGCCAGAGCAACTGTGCCCAATATGATGCCTACACGAGACAGATGTCCCCAATACAGTGTGTTCAGTGACCTTCTAAACAGAGACACTTCAAGTAGGAAGTGCCGGAAAGGGTAAGAGTAAGAACACTTAAAATTAATAGTAGACACATTTATGAAATAGAATTCCTTACCTCAGGATATGTCAGGGAAACTTTACGCTGAAGAAATGATTCTGGGAACCTCAATAGAGGTTAAATTTTAATGAAAATATATAACAGCCTAAATCCCGCAGTGGTGGCACTTTTTTGGTCTGCTTATTGGTGATGAGGTGATAGTACGGAGGGTCTATAATATAAGGTTCGCTGGGTACCATATATGCCTCCATCATGCAGGGCACTGCAGGTATGAGTCAACAGGACAGACACTGTCCTTGCCCACTGGGAAAAGTGTCTATCACTAAATCCTCACAGTAGCTATCTCCGTTTTACAGGTGAAGGATCAGGCTCAGCCTCGCTAAGTAACCTATCCAAGGTCACACAGCTGCTAATTGAGGGTCAGGTTGTGAATCAAGGTCTGCTCACAACCACTAGACAATCACTCAGTACTATAAAACTGGAAAGAGATTGTGGAAGTTGTTTTTTAAATTATCTTTCCATTTTCTGTTTTTTGGGGCCAAGATCTTTTTAAAAGGCATGACAGTTTTGCCTAAAGGTAGCAACACTGTAGTATTTACTTTCTGGGAGTATAATTACTCAAGTACAAATATATTAAAGGACAAACATATGAACATAATTCCACATAGAGACATGAATTTCATTCAATAATATCATCAAGCATTAAAAGCCACTAAATTTACCTAAAAATCACCTAAATCTAACTCAACTTCTGAGAATCCAACTTCCTAGCTAATGCCAGGCCAATGATTCTTTTTGTATACCACAGATTATTTTCTTGAAAAATACCTTCTCTGGGCACCCACAGAACATCTGCTATGACTCCATGACCTAGTTCAGATTCCTGCTCCAACCTATCTTTGGGGCTTTTTGCAGTTTTCATCTGCTAGTTTCATACTTCTGCACCTTTGCTCACTTGGCCGTATTTCCAAGTCTCAGTTCTAACAGCACTCCCATGGTGCCTTTCCTGGTCTTTCTACCTACCCCTGGTAGAAAAGAATTCCTCCCTCTGCCTCAGGGTGCCCCACACAGACTTTCATTGTAGCATCTGCAACATTTTATTGCTAATTTGACTTTACTTCACCTGGACTGTAATGCCTTTGTGGGTAGAACTGACTTTCTTTTGAAAGAAAATAGATGCCAGTGTCTGGCAACTAATAAGTCCTGAGTGAATGTTTTTTCAATTATTGTATGTTTGTAAATTGTATTGCTCTTCCTGACCTGTCTAGTATAAGTGTTCATATAAACCAGTCTTTCTGAAAGTTCGGCCCTCAGACTCCTTGCACCTGAATTAGATACTTACTTAAAAAGGCAGATTCTTATACCTCATCCCAGATATAACAAGTCAAAACCTTCAGCAATTTTGGGTGAATAGAGTCTAGGTACAGGAGACAAACGTTACTACATGCACTGGCAAGAGAGCTAGGTGTCTGGCCCTATCTATGTCTCTAAGTAGCTGTGGGACTTGAACTTCAATTTTTCTCATCGTAAGTCAAATTTCTAGAGATCATCCCTTTCATTTATAAAAAACTCTACACAGTGTTGGTCCTGATTCTTTGATAGTATACAGATATAAATCCAAATGACATGGAAAAGGCTGGCATGGCCTTATAGTAAGCTTACAGAAAATTTATAGGGTCCAGTTTGTTTGGTCAAGAGGCATAGTGTCATGGAAAAAGCACTGGGTTGGGATCAAGATAGCCCAGGGTCTTAGCTGTATGAATTTAGGTGACATAAATTCTTACTTCAGTTTCCCCAAAGGGATAGCAAGCCCTTAACAGCACTCTGAGAATTAAGAATGGTGGCACACAGCAGTTTGTCAAACCTAGTTTTCTCTTCCTGCTTTCACCCCAGTAGCTTCCTTTCCTTTGCCAAGTATTTATTTGCTTTACTTCCACAGAAGGAAGGTGCTACGTTATTAGAGACTTCGAAAGTTGTTAGAGGTAGGAAAAAACTTCAGGATATAACCTAAAAACATCAGGAGAAAAAAAAAAAAACTTTCAAAAGCTACACATGAAGTATAATAACAGTCAAAAGCAGGTTTTAGTTTTTCAGTTCCAAAGTTGGAAATTCTGCTTATTTACTAGCCGATTAAGTAGGGCAATTTACTATTTAAACCTCACTTTTTTTTTTTTTTTTTTGAGACGGAGTCTCGCTCTGTCGCCCAGGCTGGAGTGCAGTGGCCGGATCTCAGCTCACTGCAAGCTCCGCCTCCCGGGTTCACGCCATTCTCCTGCCTCAGCCTCCCGAGTAGCTGGGACTACAGGCGCCCGCCAGGTCGCCCGGCTAGCTTTTGTATTTTAGTAGAGACGGGGTTTCACCATGTTAGCCAGGATGGTCTTGATCTCCTGACCTCGTGATCCGCCCGTCTCGGCCTCCCAAAGTGCTGGGATTACAGGCTTGAGCCACCGCGCCCGGCC
>NW_016807367.1:1304794-1346475 GCF_001698545.2 Rhinopithecus bieti
ACGGAGTCTCGCTCTGTCGCCCAGGCTGGAGTGCAGTGGCCGGATCTCAGCTCACTGCAAGCTCCGCCTCCTGGGTTCACGCCATTCTCCTGCCTCAGCCTCCCGAGTAGCTGGGACTACAGGCGCCCGCCAGGTCGCCCGGCTAGCTTTTTGTATTTTTAGTAGAGACGGGGTTTCACCATGTTAGCCAGGATGGTCTTGATCTCCTGACCTCGTGATCCGCCCGTCTCGGCCTCCCAAAGTGCTGGGATTACAGGCTTGAGCCACCGCGCCCGGCCTAAACCTCACTTTTAATCGAAAATAGGAATAACAGTACTTCTCAGATTTTCTTTTAATATGGTGCTTATACATGTGTGTACCAAGTGCCATATACCAAGCTGTACCAGATATTAACCCATTTAATCCTCGTAACAACTCTGATCCTAGGCACTACATTACCCCTACTTTATAAAAGTGGAAAATGAGATATAGAGAATGAGATAGAGAATATATCACCAATAACGAGGGGAGACAGGATTCAAACCTAGGCAGCCTGGCACCGCAATCCAAGTTCTTAGCCACTATGCTATGGTGTCTCTCAATGCTGCACATGTTAGTTTTAACAAAGTTCCATAAGCACTCAGTGACAGTCATCACCACACATAAAGCAGTTAGCCTATGGTGTGTAATCATCTATTGCACTATCAATATGTAAATGACTAACCGAGGTGTCACCTAGGCATCTTTGTTTAATTTGTAACTGCAGCTGAATTAATTATATTTGGCTCATTCTGAGTTTATATTTGACGCAATTAAATACATTCCATGAAAATGAGATACTTGATATTAATAAAGAACATTATGGTCAGGCGCAGTAGCTCACGCCTGTAATCCTAGCACTCTGGGAGGCCGAGGTGGGTGGATCACTTGAGGTCAGCAGTTCAAGACCAGCCTGGGCAACACAGCGAAACCCCCATCTCTACTAAAAAATACAAAAGTTAGGCTGGGCGCAGTGGCTTACGCCTGTAATCCCAGCACTTTGGGAGGCTGAGGCAGGCAAATCATGAGATTAGGAGTTCAAGACCACCCTGGCCAACACAGTGAATCCCCGTCTCTACTAAAAATACAAAAAATTAGCTGTGTGTAGTGGCGGGTGCCTGTAATCCCAGCTACTCAGGAGGCTGAGGCAGGAGAATCGCTTAAACCCAGGAGGCAGAGGTTGCAGTGGGCCAAGATTCTGCCACTGCACTCCAGCCCTGGTGACAGAGTGAGATTCCATTTAAAAAATATATATGTGTGTGTGTGTGTGTATACACACACACAAATTAGCCAGGCATGGTGGTGCATGCCTGTAGTCCCAGACACTTGGGAGGCTGAGGCAGGAGAATCACTTGAACCCAGGGCAGGGGCAAGGGTGGGGGGGTGGAAGTTGCAGTGAGCTGAAATTGCACCACTGCACTCCAGTCAGGGTGACAGGGTGGGATTCTGTCTCAAAAACAAAAAAATTACTGATCAACGGGAAATAAACACAAGCCTCCATAAACACTTCAAGGGCAGATGTGGACTTGCAGCCCAAAACTCATGCAGCTGGTGCACATATGATCATTCTCTACTACCAAAAACTCTGGATGCCCCTCCTTTTTGTTGAGAGAAAACTGATTAAAGAAAAGACTTCTTTTGGGAAGCAGTCCAGTACAGTGGTTAGCAGCATGCATTTTGCAGTTAGGCTTTAATTTGAATCCTGGCTCTCCAGATAAAAGTTGTGTGAAAAATTTACTCAAATTCTACATCTCAGTAGCCACGTTGGTACCATCTTCCTGCAGTCGTGGTTAGGATTAAATGAGAATAGATGGTAAGTGATAAGCAGCGTCTAGCACACAGGAAGCATAAAAAGTCATTAACTTTGTTAATATTTTTATTCTAATAATATTCATTTTCTGAATATTTGTTTAATGAAAAGTTGCTTACATTACTAATTTTGTTTCTATTCTAAGAAAGATACACAGAAGTGATGTTCCTTGTATCACTATTTCAGTCATATTGTTTCAAGAATGCATTAGTACATAAAGCCTTTTCACATGCATTAATTTTATCCTCAACCTGAAAAGTGGATGTAACCACTCCCCCATTTTATGAGTTAGCAAACACAAGCTCAAAGAGGGCAAATGACTAACACAAGGTCAAAGTTATCAAGTGCCAAAATTCAGTCCAGGCCTTCTAACCCTAGATTCTTCCCCACCATATTTTAACTACTAAAGAGAAATAAGTATCTCCTTTAAACAGCCTTATTGTCCAGAATATCCTAAAGAACTCCACATTTACTGGTAGGCAACGGCATTCTACTGTGAGCAAGAGCCTTTTCCTTCTCCCCCATTCATCATCGGCATGGATTCCTGTTTTTCTCCCAGTGGTTTATAATTCGCTTCTGTCCTTAATTATTCTGTTGATCAAATTGTCTCAGATTTGTCACAAGCTGGCCTCTGGGTCTTTGTGACATGTTCCCATCAGTTTTCTCTTAAATAACATTTTAAGATTAGCTATTATTTTTCCTATTTAAAAGCTGTAAATTATATGTGAATAGACATTTATCCACAACTTTTCTCCCAACTTGATCATCTTACTTAAATACCTGTCAGGCACACCACCATATCCTGGGTAAACTTCTCATGTGCTCAAAGGAAGATATTGTCACACATGAAAAATACTGCAAAATCTGCTACAAAGCTAGCGAGCTAGAACTGATAGGGGAACTACAGGGAAACAAAGGCAAAAAACATACAAGGCAATTTCACTCTGTTATCATTTATATGTTTATTTTTAGTTTATAATAAGCTGTCCAAATACTCCTCATACAATCACTCTTCTTTTACTTTATTCTCAGTGAACATCCCAGTCAGGCAACTGGGCAATTAATCAAGTGAAGGGGATGTGCGACCACATAACCCAGACCATGACAGGCCACCATTTAGATAAGAAATGGCTTTTTTCATGCAAAAGAGTAAAGAACGAAGAACAACAGCATCTCTTGGACAGCTGTTTTAGAACCAGGGTAGTGATATAGCAGAATATAAACCTGGTTTTCCATTTTTAAAACCTGCTAAGATTCCAGAACATGAATATTACAATTTAGAGAACTGGAGGAAAATTGCCAAACACTCCTTTGTTGACCTAAATCTTGATTTAAGCCACAGAACGTATTTCCAAGACCCTAGATCTTTTATCAAGGAAATTACATTTACCTCTAGTTACATAGTTTTATGTGGAGCAGACCTGCAGTTGAGTATTACGGTCAGGCTTCAGTGCTAGAGAAATCCTGTTGAGGACTGAGGGCAATGATAATTAGGAAAGTGGAGAGGGTAAGCAGCAAGTGATTATCTCTCTATCTCCCATACACGGTGAAGCCTAGCCCAGCCCAGCCGAGCCCAGCTGAGCCCAGCCCAGCCCAGCCCAGCCCAGCCCAGCTCAGCCCAGCCCAGCTCAGCCCAGCCCAGCCCAAACCCAGGGGAAACGAGTCTGCATGCAGACATTCAAACTAGATTCAGCACCAGTATCAAACAACTACACCAATCCCCAGCTAAAGTGGCAAATTAACAAAATGTGGGGGTTTTAGCGCTACTACTCTGCAAGCCCTCTTGGATTTTTACCACAGTGCTTATGGTATCCACCCTACAGCTGCTCCAAATCCTCCAGCTCTGCTTCTTCAAAACAAATAAACCCTTGTTGCTTCCCCATCTCCTCCCCAAACAAATCTCATTTTTCCAAATATCAGGGCAGAGGTTTGATGATCTGGCTAATTCATGCTTATTAGTCATGATGCTTAGTCTTTCCAGAGAATATTTTCATTTTAAGGGGAAAATGGCAAGGGGATAGAACATATATTTGAGAGAAAGCAATCTCTGGTCTGTTCTCTGGCCTTTTGATATCTAGCACCAAAAAAGCTGAAAGTAAAACCAAATTAACCAGCCTGAGATCATTACATAAGCCGATCATCCCATTCTATTTCTCTCCCTTTTCCAAGTGTCCAGCAAGGCCATAGGGCACTCCCACATGGGGCAAATCACCTGTGACTCCTCCCAACCCCAACCACATATAAAACTTCCTCAAACCTACAAGAAGTCATTGTTTCAGGATGATCCACATGTGGGAATAATAAGCCAAAAAGCACAACTCAGAAGGTCTCAATTATTATTTCACCCAAAGCTAGTCCTGGAAATATTACTCTGGTTTTTTTCTTTTAATTTAAAATATTATGACAAATGTTTTTGTATGGTTTTCAAAATTGCTAGTTTTTTTCAGCCACTTTTTTTTTCGTTTTCTTTTTAACAGTTGCTGGCTGGCCGGTGTTCTTTCTGCTCTATGAACTAGCAATGGAGGGTGGAAGACAGCTGCACTTTAAATGAATCTGAAAGATCTGAAAATATCTTCTCCTGGCCACCTAATATTGCAGAAATAGAAGAAGAAGAGAAATAATAGAGCAGAAGATAAACATCAGGAAAGAAAAAGTACGAGAAAGGTACTTTGTATGATCTATAGACTACCATCTTAAAATTTCAAATTGAAGTAGATTTGGCGATAGAAAAATTCTGCCCAGAAACAAATAACATTGTAGTTGTCTAGATGTCTGCTTCCATCGATGTATAATAATTTATGTTACTTTTACAATTTATGTAAAAGTAACATAAAGTAATGGCTGAAACAGTATCTATTCATCTATTAATAACCCAAAACAAATGCCACAAATAATGCATTTAAGAACAGTTGCTCAGAAAAGAAAAAAAATTAAAATAACAAGCTTCACATTTTGCCTAGGATTTAACACGAATCCACTAAAAGATCTGGGTATAAAATCCTACTCATGACTATATTATTTTATCTGTTTCTAGTAATATTATAGATGAAAACGATAAAATTAACCATAAGCCAATGCCAATGATAAAATCCTGGAGAGGGTTTCACTGTCTTATCTCTATGTCTACTTGGCTGTGTGGATAGAAACCTAAGTAGTGACCTTGTGCTTTTTCAAAAAAGAACTTCCAGGCTGAGCATGGTAGTTCATGCCTGTAACCCCAGAACTTTGAGAAGCTGAGGTGGGAGGATCCCTTGAAGTCAGGAGTTCAAGGCTGCAGTAAGCTATGACTGCACGACTGCACTCCAGCCTGGGCAACAGGGCCAGATCTTGTCTCAAAAAACCAAACCAAAACAAAAAGCCAAAAAATAACTTTCATGTAAACCGAAGACTGGAGCCCTGAGAGGACTGTGGAAGAGAAACTGCAAAAGCCAGGGGGCACCCACTCCACCCTAAGGCACCCCTCCTGCTGGAAGCCTCTGCAACCACCTCAGTGGCTCTGCCCAGAACCCAACCTTCAAGTTTAAAGCTGATTTGTATCTCCTCTTAAAACTTTCTTCCTTCATCTCCAAGCTATTAATACCTACACCTCTCCCCAACACCAAAACTATTACAAAAAACATGCAGACTAGGATTACAAACATATAATAACTATACATAGTAGTATATATGTATTATAGTAACTCCTATGGAACACCTCTGTGCTAGTTTTTCTTAGTCTTGATCTTTCATTGTGTTTTCCCTGGTCTATTTTATCAGTAATTCTTTTCTATTTTATTGTATGTCTACCTGTAAACTGATTTAAGTCCTTTCTACACTGAAACATACACATATATTCCATCACCACACAGGCTGAAACACCATGTGTTATATGTATCAGAGTTGAGTAAGTAAGCTTTTCTGTGGTTACTCCTGGGTGTATAAGAGTTAGCTGTAGCCTCTATCCAGTGTGTAAGAGCTGGTTGCAGTCTCTGTCCACACCTCTATTCAATTTAGCATACAGCGCTGTAATTACATGTTAACCTTCTGGGGCAGGCACAGTTCCTGAGGAGTTTATCATGTGCTTTAAATGTCTGAATGAAAACAAATTTAGACACGCAGGAACACAAGGCATAATGCCTTATTTTAATTTTTATAGTAAATATTATTGCTAATTAATCCCAAATATTTAAAACTTTAAAAAAAACTTCAATTAGACTGAAAGTTTTTGTTAAAACAGACATGTCATAAAAACACATTCACAGCCGGGCACGGTGGCTCATGCCTGTAATCCCAGCATTTTGGGAGGCTGAGGCAGGCGGATCACAAGGTCAGGAGTTCGAGACGAGCCTGGCCAACATGGTGAAACCCCGTCTCTACTAAAAATACAAAAATTAGCTGGGCATGGTGGCAGGCATCTGTAATCACAGCTACTCAGAAGGCTGAGGCAGGAGAACCGTTTGAACCTGGAAGGCAGAGGTTGCAGTGAGCTGAGATTGTGCCATTGCACTCCAGCCTGGGCGACAGGGCGAGATTCCATCTCAAAAAACAAAAACAACAAAAACACATTCACAATGTGGTGAAGCAAGACATTTTTTAAAGTTTTCCACTTTTTTTGGAGACGGAGTTTCGCTCTTGTTGCCCAGGCTGGAGTACAATGACGTGATCTTGGCTCACCACAACCTCCGCCTCCCAGGTTCAAGCGATTCTCCTGCCTCAGCCTCCCGAGTAGCTGGGATTACAGGCATGCACCACCACGCCCACCTAATTTTGTATTTTTAGTAGAGATGGGGTTTCTCCATGTTCGTCAGGCTGGTCTTGAACTCCCGACCTAAGGTGATCCACCCGCCTCAGCCTCCCAAAGTGCTGGGATTATAGGCGTGAGCCACCGCGCCTGGCCCATTTCTGTTTTTTAAAAACATTAATTTTATTACATCTCCACTCTTACCTTTTTAATATTCTGTGTGACAAAATGAAAAGTACACAAAAAGCACCAGTGTGAGCTGTAAGCTGAACTAGCTGCTTTTTTTTACGCAAAACTATTTGTTAGATCAAGATAATTGTAGATTCACATGCGGTTTTAAGGATAACAGAGAAATCCTACTTAACAGAATCAGAATATTACAGACTATCACAGAATATTACAAAATTGTCACAGTCAGAATATTGACATTGATATAGTCAAGACACAGACAATTTCCACTACCTCAGGGATCCCTTACTTTGCTCTTTTATGGCTACATCCACTCCCCTTCCCCTCTTTTCTCTTCTTGGCTCCTGGTGGGAACTAATCTGTCATCCATTTCTATAATTTTAACTTTCTCTTCAAGGTAAAATTTACCAAGACACGAATTACACAGTGACTGAGGCAGCCAAAGCATGAAAACATGCATTCAGTCAACAAGTGAAGAGGATTTTACGTGAATTTTAAACAGCTGGCAGCCATCATGCTGAAAATGAAAGCACCTGGAAGCTAATGCCAGGGTGTTACCTTAAAGATCAAAACTGAAATCTCAGAATTTCAAACTCAGATTTAATATGCCCTTTTAAGCTGATTAAGTTCAAAGTGCAAAAGATAATTTTCAAGAACCATGTGAAAAACACAAAAAAAAAAAAAAAAAAAAAAAAAAGGCCAATGGCAGGTAATCTCCATTAAGACATTTTTAATAGCAGAAGATAGCAATTGAATGGTCTTCTCAATACCAGAGTTAGATGACTTGCTTAACCACTGTCAGCATTTACTCTGGTAAGAAAAAATAAACCCTACATTTAATTCAACCACTAATAAGTAGCCTTGATTCTGAAGACTAGTAAAAGTCCAAGTAAATAGTCCACCTGTTAAATTATCAGCAGGGTCATAGTCTTCAGAAGCTCCAGGAACTTTCTCTTTCCTGTAAGTATTCACACATTTGCAGAAAAAGAAATTCCTAACATTTTCTACTTTCCCAAAGATCTATCTTTCAGCAATGGTCAAAGTAGCAAATTTCAACAAAAGAAAGGTTTTTCTCCTTTCACACTTGTCATTGTTAACTATAATAAACACAAGTTGTGGCAAATGTTTCCAGAAGTTTGTTTTTCTCCACTACCATTTTTTTAAACTGTTTTACGCTGTTTTATTTATAAGAAAATAAATGACATAGGTTAAGGAAAAACAACAATTATTCCAGTCCGTAATATTATTTTTGTCAAAGAAATAGAGATAGTACACTCTAAAGAACAATTCCAAAACTTGCACTGAGCCGAATAACAAAAGCATGGACTTCTCCCCAACTTCCCCACCCACTTAAAGACAACTTATCCATTCCGTCAGAGGGCTAATCTTAATGAATATCAGAAGGAAAATTTTGGAAAGAGCAATTTTCTATCTGTATCCAAACATGCAAAATTAAAAATCCTGGAAGATTTAAAAGACTAGCTCATTAGCATCTCTTCTGAATTCAAGACAACTTCATCTAGACAATTGGACTTGATGACTTGCCTGGATACCTTAACCCAGTGATTCTCAAACTTTTGCAGCATCAGTTTCACTTGGAGAACTTGTTACAACAAAGATGGCTGGCCCCATCTCCAGAGTCTGATTCAGTACTGTCGGTCTGTGGAAGGGTTTAAGAATTTGTATTTCTACACATTCATCCACTGAAGAGCACTTAGGTTAATTTCATACCTTGGCTATTGTAAATAATGCTACAGTGAACACAGTAGTGCAGACATCTCTTTGACACACTGATTTGACCTCCTTTGGACATATACCCAGTTGTGAGACTGCTGGATCATATGGTAGTCCTATTTTTAATTTTTTGAGGAACCGCCATACTGTCTTCCACAATGGCTGTCCCCTTTCTCTACATCCTTGCCAACACTTGATATCTTTCATCTTTTTGATAACAGCTATTCTAACAGGTGAAAGGTATATCTTACTGCAGTTTTTGCATTTCCTGATGATTACTGATGTTGAACTTTTTTTTTCAAATTAAATACTATTCAGCCTTAAAAAAGGAAATTTGTCACTTGTGACACGTGGCGGACATTACTGTTAAGTGAAAAAAGCCAGGCACAGAAAGATGAATACTGCACAATCTCACTTACATTTGGAATCTAAAATAGTCACCGACTCATAAAAGTAAAGTGTAGAATTAGAATGGTGGTTACCAGAGGCTGCAGGGAGGGGTGAACATGGAAAGAGGAAATGTTGGTCAAAGCATACAAACCTTAAGCTAGGAGTGAGTAGTAAGTTTTGGTGATCTATTGCACAGCATGGTGACTATAGCTAATAAAACATTGTGTATTTCAAAATTGCTAAGAGTGGGTTTTTTTTGTTTTTTTTTTTTTTTTTTTTTTTGAGACAGGGTCTCTCTCTTACCCAGGCTGGAGTACAGCAACATGGTGATAGCTCACTATAGGCTTGCCCTCCTAGGCTCAAGTGATCCTCCTGACTTAGCTTCTGAATAGGTAGGACTATAGGTACATGCCACCATGCCTAGCTAATTAAAAAAAAAAAAAAATTAAGACAGGGTCTTGCTATGTTGCCTAGGCTAGGGGTGGATTTTAAATGTACTCACCAAAAAGAAATTAATATGGAGGAAAAAAAAAAAAAGGTTCAGCTGGGCTCGATGGCTCACGTCTGTAATCCCAGCACTTTGGGAGGCCGAGGCAGGTGGATCACTTGAGGTCAGGAGTTTGAGATCAGTGTGACCGACATTCCATCTTTACTAAAAATACATAAATTAGCTGGGCGTGGTGAAGCACATCTGTAATCCCAGCGACTCGGGAGGCTGAGGCAGGAGAATCTCTTGATCCCAGGAGGCGGAGGTTGCAGTGAGCCGAGATCGTGCCACTGCACTCCAGCCTGGGCAACAGAGCGAGACTCCACCTCAATAAAAAAAAAGGTTCAGAGAATAGGCAGTAAAAAGAAATTAAAAACAACAAACAAAACAAAACAAGAAATAAGCAAATACACATGGGAGGTGACAGGTGTGTTACTTAGCCTCATTTGATCATTCCACAATGTACACTCATACCAAAACATAACACTGTACTTCACAAATATATACAATTATTTGTCAATTTTAAAATAATAATTAGCTTTTCTAACAAGTTCAAGGTGGTGCTGATGCTACTAGTCTGTGGATGACACTTTGAAAACCACTACTCTAAACCTAAATATTCTCAATTTTTGAGTTTTTTTCAAGAGTCATTGGGACCTCAGCAGAAAACACCAAGTTTGGGAGACTTAAATACGTTAAACTGCTAAACTGTTCTTTGAGATACTTCATCAGAGGTAAAATAGTGACAAAGTTCAAAATCATTCAGTGTTGAGCTGTGCATACGTGCAGCTTAGACTTCCAGACCCCCTTTTTCTGATTTCACAGAAATAATACCCAGGTGTACTCTATAGGGCTTTACAGGGGGAAATGACTTTTCAATTCTGGCAGTGTGAGGGGCTAGAGCCCCTTGCACTTTTTTTTTTTTTGAGATGGAGTTTCACTCTTGTCCCCCAGGCTGGAGTGCAATGTCATGATCTCGGCTCACCACAACCTGCGCCTCTTGAGTTCAAGCGATTTTTCTTCCTCAGCCTCCTGAGTAGCTGGGATTACAGGCGCCTCCACCTCGCCAGGCTTATTTTTATATTTTTAGTAGAGATGGGGTTTCACTATGTTGCATTTTTTTTTAACCTTATTTTTCTAAGACAGGGTCTCACTACACTGCCCAGGCTAGAACGTAATGGCTATTTACAGCCACAATCATAGTGTGCTGCAGCCTTCAACTCTGGGGCTCAAGTGATCTTCCCACCTCAGCCTCCTGAGTAGCTGAGACTACAGGCACATACCACTACATCTGGCTGCTTCTTGCACTTTGATTTAGTAAAGTTTCTCTTCAGAAGGTACAGGGACTGCTTCACAGTGGTCTCTGGAAAAAGTCCTTTGTTCCAAATCCCACATCAGTCACTTCACAATGTGAAAAATATACATAAAATCTTGATATGTTCAAATTAAATAGATCTTAGCCTCAGCTTCCATGTTTTCCAGAATTGTTCTATTCTATAACTCACAAGATTCCTGGGTAAAGGGGAGGTTGAAACGGCATTTGTGGAGTCTCAAAATGCCTATGTAAGACAGTTTTCCACCTCTTGCCCATTATTTTATTAGCACATATGTTATTAAGAGTAACAAATTCATCTCAGTATTGGTTTTAACTTTTCACCTTGTATCAGAGGTGTAACAGCCATAAAATGACCAAAGAAGGGAAGAAGATGGTCAAAAGGTATAGACAAACTGAAAATTCAGCTCTAAAAAAATGGCCAAATGATGATATTAAATTAAAAGTCAGCCTTATCATTTAACAGCATTTATCAAATTATGCTTGTTGCTAAAAATAGAGATGCTAATAATATGCACAGTGCCTGCCCTCATCGAACTTTATTTACTATCTTGCAGAGAAGACCAACAGAACAATCATTACAAGTGTGACGAACATTCTAAAGAAATTCAGGTTGCTACGGGAAATGAGACCTAACCTCCCCAAGTGGAATAGGGAGATATGTGTGGAGAAGGAGGTATCAAGAAAGGTTTCCCAATGAAACTGACCTCCATCACACAATTACTTAGTTTATTAAGTAATGACTATGTGCTAGACATGAATGATAAATAAGAATGGACTAGGCAAAGAGGGAGGAGAAATAGGTACAGATAGAGGAAATGTGCATGGAATGTTTCCACAGAACTCAAGCACACAAAGCATGCAAGAGTACAAAGGAAGTTGGAAAGGGAGGCAAGGACTAGAATGTGCAGACCTCTCTAGAGGACTTCCCAAGAGCAGTGAAAAGCAGGACAACAAGAGAATCATGTCTGCATCTTAAAAGATCCCTCTCTGTTGCATATGCAGTAGAATTAAAATCTTCCCTATGTATTAATACTTTTTAAGGTTACTACGAGGATCGAAAAAATCATGTGCCTAAATAATAATGCTAGTACATATTACTTATCCACTACATTTTACTCTCCAAAACTCTCAGCTCCATTTCCATTTCCGGCTAGAAGAGGGACATGTACCTCTGTGTTGAGTTTAGAAAAAAGAACACTGCATCACAGCTGATATAACAAGCAATAAAGAATGTCTATATTGGAACTGGTAAGGAGAATTCAGCACAGTTGTTAGAAAAAAGGCAATGCTCTCTTAGCCAAGAGCAACTGTAACAAATGTAACTTTTAGAAGGATACAGTAAAAACGAGTTACCTAGAAATAAATCTAATATGTACAAGGGCTGTATGTAGAAACTTAAAAGTGCACTAAATAATATTATGCTTAAGAGCATACTATGCCAGTCCTCCCCAAATGAAATCAATGAAATTCCAATAAATTCCCAAAGTGTTTTTCACAGGACTTAACAAGGTAATCCTAAAGTATATAATCTAGAAATCACAAAAACATCATGTTGGATGAACATAAACAAGTCGTACAAAGAAACTCCAATATTATATAACATTTAAAAATATATAAAATATTACATATTGTCATGAACTCATATGTATGTATTAACAGTATAAAAACACGCATGTGAATGATAAGCGTCAGATTCAGAACAGTGGTTACCAAAGGGAGCAGGATCTGAGGAGCAAAAACAGGGATTCCAGTTTACATGTAATCTTTTATTGCTTAAAATGAGTAGTAGATACAAAGATGTTTGTTATACTATTCGTCTTTAAAATCTTTTAAAAAAATATGTCTTAAATATTCCACAAAAATACAGAATGCCTTTTATTTGAAAACCATGTTATTACACGATCTCGTTTAGTAATTCCCAAACACCAATCCAATAGCTACATCAGTAACACCTGAAGTACTTGGGAGGCCGAGACGGGCGGATCACGAGGTCAGGAGATCGAGACCATCCTGGCTAACACAGTGAAACCCCGTCTCTACTAAAAAATACAAAAAACTAGCCGGGCGAGGTGGCGGGCGCCTGTAGTCCCAGCTACTCGGAGGCTGAGGCAGGAGAATGGCATAAACCCGGGAGGCGGAGCTTGCAGTGAGCTGAGAACCGGCCACTGCACTCCAGCCCAGGCGACAGAGCGAGACTCTGTCTCCAAAAAAAAAAAAAAAAAAAAAAAAACACAGATTACCAGGCTATCCCAGGATCAGGATTTCTGGGAGGAGAGCCATGTGATTCTAATGTACAGCCTTAGTACCCCAGTAACTATTAACAGCCAATCCATTAACGAAATTGGTCCCAATCTGACGATGAGACATGTAAGTGCTTGAATATCTAATCACTTTCCAATGATCCAACTGTCTAGAATGTAGATTCTAACTTGAGGGCAAAACCGTACAAATTTTAAAACATATCCTTTACTGTACCTTTCCAAAAGACTATACATGTTAAAAACTAGGTATATTTATAAAGTAATAGTATCAAATAATTCCATAGAAGAACACAATTCCTTCATATTCTCCACAGGAAACATGCCACAGCAAAAGTCACACAGACGATAAAAAATGCTGTTCTTAAGTTCAAAATGGTTTAAGTCACTGGCAACTATCCTCATGATGTACTTCCTTCAAGCATATAGACAGCAATACTGCATTTCTTTCCTAATTTTCTTCCCTTAGAATACAATTCATAGCTAATTTTATCTAGAGAAATGCAGAGAACCATGTGAGACATAAAAAATAAATTTAGAAAGAAAATTTATTAAAAATTAGAGGTATTAGCACTACAATGACAATTGTCATAGCCTGCTCCCAAGACATAATGTTAACTAGAGATGATTAAGCTGTTAAAATGTATGAAACACTCAAGGGCCTTCTCTCTTACATACACACAGACACACACATACAGTTTCCCTGAATATTTTTAAATTACAACTAAAAATAAGGAAAGGGATTATTTTGATGTTCTAAACAACACAAATCTGGTACTGGGGACACAAACCGTATCAACATAAAATAACTCACTTACCAGGGCTTTCTACTCGCTTATAGTGGTAGGGATTGATGCAGACCTCCTTCTGCTTGGAACCAAAAGGAAACTCACAGCATTCCAGTGGTTTTAGTTCATGGTGGCTCTGAAGATCGGGCCAGCGCCATACACGGCAGTAAATGACATGAGGCAGTCCCTTCCGGTGGGAGACTTGCAGCCTGCCATCCAAAGAGCGGGGAATGGTGACACAGTTACTTGGTTGCCCTGGGCAGCTCAAGGCCTTCTCCAGTTCCTCCATGGCACCTTTCTTTTTCTTCAGTTTTTTCACCAAAGCATCAACAGCTTTCTCTGCCCATTTTTCTTCTTCATCGCCCTGTTTCCACCCAAGAAGTCTCTTCACAGCTGGACTTGTAAAGGAAAATAAACTTGTCACATTCATAATGACAGCACTAGTTATATAGTCCTTGGATATGGTGAAATAAAGGCGTCTTCAAATGCAAAAGGACAGCAGAAGAGATTTATTTACAGAGAAGTCTCTTTAATTTCTTAGTCTGAAGTCCAGAAAAGTAGAAATTACCAATCCTAGTGTTTAAAAAAGTAACCCAGTCACCACCTACAAAAGAAAAAAAAAAATGGTTAGAATCATCTCTACCATACAACCAAATTTATTAAGTAATCACCATGTGCTAGGTACTATTTTAAGTGCTTTTATGTAATACGGTATGCTGTGCACTGAATTGTGACCCCTTAAATTCATATGCGGAAGCCCTAACTCTCAGTATGACTATATTTAGAGATGGAGCCTCTAAGAAAGTAATTAAAGTTAAATAAGGTCATCAGGGTGGGGCCCTAATTTGATAGGACTGGTGGTCTTAAGATTGCTATCTCCCTCCTCCAGCCTCTATGCCCACACACTGAGGGCACTGCAAGCCAGGAAGAGAGCCCTCACCAGATCATCTGCAAGCCAGGAAGAGAGCCCTCACCAGAGCCTGGATTGTCCACAACCTTGATCTTGGACTTTCCAGACTCCAGAATGAAGATAAAATCTATTTCTGTTATTTAAGCCACCTAGTCTATGATATTTTATTATGGCAACCAAAGCAGACTGATATATAGCATTTAATGCTTTTCACAATTCTTTGAGCTAGGTAATACAGTTGCTGCCACTTTTCAGATGAGTAAACTGAGAAGCAGTTTAAAAAGTAAGCCACTGTTAGCAAAAGCTCTGGGATAAAAGCAACAAAGTTATAAAGTCCAAGTTCTCCAAAGACATTGTAATATTTTAGATTTAGATTCACTTATAACCTCTAAAAATATATTTCAAAATACCTCAATCAACAAAACTGAAAGCAACAGAGAGTAAAAAAAAAAAAATTGGTCTAATATCTCTGTTTTTTGGTTTGTTCTACAAATATATCTTATGCTAAAAGAAAATTCCTATTATATAAATGTAGTAATATTTTAGGGTATTTCTTCAGTGAACAAGCCTGTGTCTATGGGTTACAGGGCAAACAGGACAGGAAATACATTTCCTGCTTTAAAAATTTTGCTATTTATTGACATAAAAGGAATAAAGCACATGGACACATACTGTACCAAATTCTTCAGCCAAGTTGCTTCACTTAAACTTTCTATTTACCCTTCAGCACATGAAAACATAAAATGTGAAAAAGGTTAAGGAGGCTAACTTTGTACAAACCCTGGCTAAACTGGAGTAGCACATATCAGACCAACCTCCTTCCAAACAAACAAGCCAGAAAACAAACAAAAGCCCAGTTTTTTAAAGGCATCAAAGAGGAACCAAGGCACGCAGGACTTGAGGGGGCCAAGATCCTGGAGAGAGGGGAAATGCAATGAAGTGAGATGAACATTTGTCACCACTCTACCTTTCCAGGGATTTGCCGATAGCTATGCTATGAGCAGCAAAAGGTCTAGGAGCCAAGCAGAAAGAGGTAACTAAGAGGCTTACAAACTAAGCAGAGCTTCTAGTAGCCTCATAGTGCTGAAGAACCCCAAAATAACAACCCACAACAAATGGAGTTGAGGGCCTGCTGAGGAGAAACCCTGGTAAATAGTCTAAGCTTTCAATGGAGTCTCCTGGAGGAATATGCCCCAGTCTAAGGGCAAAAATGAAATGGAGCAGTCTTTACAACCAACCTAGAATCATCTTAATCCTAGCCTTGGTCTAGGTGATGTGTATTGCTCTCTAACAGCTTGCCAGAAGAAAAACAATTTCGCTATAGAGGAAGACAACATCAACCTTAGTCACTACAATTTTAAATTCACAGTGTATAGCAATGAACCAAAAGTTATCAAGCATACCAAGAACAGGACCAAATGACCAAAACAAAACAGAATAGAAACAGACCTAAGGGGTGACCCAGGTAATGGAGTTACCAGAAACAGACTTTAAAGTATTAATGATTACTACTTTGTATGTCAAGGAAAGAGAAGACAAGGTTGAAGATTTTAACAGAGAACTAGAATCCATAAAGAAGAATGAAATAAAAATTCTAGAACTGAAAAATATAGTAACTGAGACTTTAAATAAGATGAACTTATCAAGAGGCTAGATACAGTAGAATAAAAGATTAGTGAGCAGGCAGATTGGTAAAAAAAATGCTCATACTAATGCAAAAAGAGGGAAAAAAATGAAAAATAAAGAACTGAAGAGACATAATGGATCTAGTGAAAGGTCTAGCACCACGTAAGTAGAGTCTTAAAGGAAAAGAAGAAAGACTGTAACAGAGCAATATTTTTAGATACTAGCCAAGGATTTTTCCAAAACTGTCAACAGACATCTAACCATACATTCACGAAGCCCTACAGCTTCCAAGGATACACACAGAGAAATCCACAAATTTCAATGTGTCATATTACAGTAAAATTCCTGAAAACCTAAGACAAAACTCTTTAAAAAGCTACATTACCTTCAAGTAAGTAATCAGGTTGACAGCTGACATTTCAGCATAAACAATAGAAACCAGAAGACAATGAAATGACATCGTTAGTGCCAAAAGTAAATAGCTGGTAACTTAAAACTCTACATTTAGAGGAAAAACACATTCAAAAAATGATTGTGAAATAAAGATGCTTTCCAACAATCAAAATCTGAGAGAACTGGTTTACAGTAGATTGTCACTAAAAGAAATACTAACAAGAATTCTTCAGGCAGAAGGAGAAAGATTCTAGAAATAAGCAAAGAACTGCAGGAAATGAGGAAGAGCTCCTGAAGAGGAAATAAGGGTAAGTTTAAATGAATACTGACTTCACAAAACAACAATAGGAATGTCTTATGATGTTTAAAATATACGTAGAATTAAAATGCATGGCAACAGCAAAAAGAGATAAATGAAGTTAGCATTCTAAGGTCCTTGTGTTATCCAGTCCATGGTAAAGTATAATTTATTATTAGTATAATAAGTTATGAATTCATGTCATAATAAAGCAACTGAGAGAATACATTAAAAATTATAACAAGCTAATAGATGGGTTAAAAATATGGAACTAAAAAAATACATATGATTGGCCCAGTGTGGTAGATCATGCCTGTAATCCCAGCACTCTGGGAAGCCAAAGTAGGGGGATAGCTTCAGGAGTTCCAGAGTAGCCTGGGCAGCACAGGAAAACCTTATCTCTACAAAAAGTAAAAAAGTAGTTTGGCAAGATGGCATGTGCCTGTAGTCTCAGCCACCCAGGGGGCAGAGGCAGGAGGACTGCTTGAGCCTAGGAGTTATGATAGGCATTATGATCATGCCCTCCAACCTGAATGACAGAGTTGGATCATGCACTCCAACCTGAGTGACAGAGTGAGAGCTGTCTCTAAAAATCAAATACAAATTTTAAAAATGATTAATGCAAAACATATGAAAACGAGAAAACAGATGAGACAAATAGAAAATAGTAAGATTTAGATATAATCCCAAAGTATAAGCAATCACTTAAATATAAATAGACTAAAATATGACAACTAAGAGATAGAGTTGGGGGGAACACTATTTAACTAGATTGTACTTAAAAGAGACACACATTAAATATAAGAACACAAGATTGAAAGCAAAAGAGTGGAAAAATATATACTATGCATATTCTACCCAAAAAGCTGGCATACCTATCCATTCAGATAAAATAGACTTTAAAGTAAGAGGTATCACCAGAGATTTTTAAAGAGAAAAAAGAAAAAAAGGACATTTTATACTGATGAGTTGAGCCACCATGTAGATTTCTAAGTTCCAAATTTTATGTAAATAGTAACAGCCTCAAAATTCATAGAGCAAAAGACTAACAATCACAATGACAGGCAAACCCACAATCCTAGTGGGAGATTAACATAGTAAATGATAAAACAAGCAAACAAAAATCAATTGATACAGGGAAAAAAGTGTTTAAAAACTTGATCCAATTTATATACATATTATCACAGCACTCAACAACTGTACAATTCATAACACTTTCAAATACACATGGAATACTTACTGAAATTGACCATATAATGAACAACAAACCAAATCTCAATCTGTATCAAAAGACTAAAATCATACAGAATATATTCTTTGATCTTAGTATAACTAAGAAATCAATAAAAACATTGTTATTGAAGAGAACCAAACTTTAAAATAACCCAAGGGTCAAAGAAGAAACTACAGCGGAAATAGAAAATATTTTTAACTGAATGATTGTAAAATAACACAGCAAAATGTAGGATGTGGCTCAAGCCACAGAGAGAAATTTATAGTCTTAAATGCATATATTAGAAAACGAAAAAAGCTGAAAACTAACACTCTAATACCCACCAAAGATTGTTTAAAAGGAAAAATAAATCCAAAGAAAGTAGAAGAAAATGAAAGCAGAAATTTAAAGCATACTAAAGAAAACCTATAAAATTAAAGTGTGATTCTTGGAAAATACTAATAAAATTGGATAAATCCCTAGCAAAACTGATACATAAAAAAAAGAAGGCACAAATTACCAATAAATGGATTAGAATGGGGGAAACCATTAGTGAGCCTCAGAAATTAAAAAAATATAATTATTATAAATAGCTGTCACGGCAAATTGTGCATGTCTACAGCTACATTGTGATAATCTACACATCTGTCATCTTCACTACAGGAAATGAAAATGATGTGGGACTCCAACTTATTATTTTCTTGCCTTTGGAACTTGGCATAGTACCTGGCACACAGCTGATTCTCACCAAATGCCTGATGAATAATTTAGCTCCCTGAAGAATTTAGAAAGCCAAATATGGAGTGTCAACTTCATTTGGGAGGCCATAGGGAGTCTGCTGTTTTCCTTCTTCAAGTAAAGAGTTCACTCAAATTTACTAGTTTTTCTGAAGTTGGCATGATTTTCATTTAACATTAAAGGAAAGAGAAAACAAAACTATGCTATTATCAAGAGTCACACCTGGTCAGAGTATACCTATTGATATGATAATTTCCTTTTTACTAAAAGGTTAGTTTTGCAAAAGAACAAGAACTTTTTTCTAGGCTTCTAGGAACAATTTATACAGGGAGTGTATTTCTTCATATTCTATATGTCCATTTCTTCTACTTCAAAACAGCTTTTAACATTTAACCAATACTTTTAAACAGAATGGCTAAGTTTGTATCAAAATAACTTGGGGCTATTTTAAAATATATAACAAATACATTTAAACACCCCCAAAATCACTTGTTATATAAAGTAAGAGTGTTGGGCAATGTAGTATGTAAGAACCACCATTTCAGATTTTCGTTTTAACTATTCAAATCGGCATTCATTCAACAAAGCTGTATTAAGTGCCTCCTAAGTGCCTAGCACAGTGCTAGACACAGGAGACACAGAGGCAAACATGTCTAACATCCTGGAGGAGCTCACAATCCATTGGGAAAGCCAGTGTGTAAACAACTAACTCCCATAAAGCAAATTGCTAACCTGCATGCTAATTCTAAAGGACTTTACTGAGATGTTTTATTAGGTGACCTTCCAGGCACTCAGTCAGAAGAAATGCTATGATTATACCGTTGCCCACGGGCACAAGAATAATAGAAGAGGAGGCCCACATGCTGTGCATTTACCTACTATTAACCAATACCATGTGATAAAGGCTACAAAACAAGTATCAACACCACTCTGGTCTGAATATTTGTATCCCCTCCCTAAATTCAGATGTTGAAATCCTAACCCCAAAAGTGATAGAACTAGATAGACGAGCCCTTTGGGAGGTGATTAGGTCATTAGGATGGTGCCCTCATGAATAGAATTAGTGCCCTTATAAAAGAGATCCCAGAGAGATCTCTCTTCCCTTCCACCATGTGAGGTTACAGTGAGAAGAGGCCATCTAGGTACCCTGACCTTGGATTTCCCAATTACTATAACTTTGAGAAATAAATTTCTGTTGTTTATAAGCCACTCAGTCTATATGGTATTTTGTTATAGCAGCCTACAAACAATAATATATAAAAACAGAAAAGGAAAGAACAATTCCAGAGATTCCAGAACTTCTTTTTCCAAGAGAAAACATCAGACTTAAAGGATAAGCAGAATTTTGCAAAACAATAGAGCAGACATTTTGTGTGTTCATTACTTGACAAACACTGTTCACTGCTGTTTATATATTAACCAGTTTAATCTCAGCAACAATGCCTTAGTATTTACTGTGAAGTAAATACTATCATTTTCTTTATTTTACATGTAAGGAAAATAAAATATAGAAAAGTTAAGCATCTTGTCCAAAGTTACGTAGACAGCTATAAGTGGCAGAACCTGGATCTGAACCTGTTTTGCCTGGCTCTAAAGCCAGAATTTTTAAACCACTTTTCCAAATGGCTTGTTTTAATAGACACGTGATAGAAATACTAGGGTTTAATCCAGCTGGAGATGACACAGGCTGATATGAAGGCAGGGGCAAGACTGAAGAATCTTATCACGTGGACAAGTGGAAGGTTTTACATCTGAGAACTAGCATGATTAGATCTACATTTTAGAAAGACAACTAGGGTAATATCTTCAATACAGAAAAATTTCTTCATACTGGGAGCAAAAAAAAAAAAAAAAAATCTAAATCAAGGGCATCCAAACACTACAGAAGCCAGTTGGGTGGTAAATGTCATGAGGCCACTCACAAAAATTAAGGTGAAAGGAGCACAGCACTTTGCATATAAACATGCACAGACAAAACAAAATGCAGCCTGATGACTAATTTTCACCTAAGTTAAGCATTTTTTAATATACAAGTCAAACAGGTGACCTACCTCCTATAAGGAACTCAAATGAGTCCATGATATTATGGCCTTGGCAAGACAACTACTTTTTTTCTGCCCCTTTTTGTACTTCCTGCCTTAGTTTATGTCAAAAGCTAAGTGGCCTTATCAGTTTAAAGTGCAAAATAAAAACATGAGTCAGCAAACAGAGATTTCCTTCCCTCTTGTCCAAATATAAACATTTCACACTGACACAAAAAGTATTCATCTAGTAAAAAAAAAAAAAAAAAAAAAAAACTCAGCAGCCTTAAAATATTGAGATCTTATTCGCAACTTTACCTTCAGAAATTTACTCTAAGGAAATATTCTGAACCGGAAAGGGAAAATAGTTTTTCCGCACAAAGATTTTCTCAGAGCATATTTATAATAGGGAAAAAGGAGAAACATCTAATAATTGAAAGTGAAAAATAGCTAAGTAACTGCATACATATCCACTCAATGGAATATTATATAGCCCTTAAAAATTATGTTATAAAGACTATGTAATATTTGGGAAAACTGTAAGCAGAACATACAATGGTTTGTTATATGTACAATGAACAACTATGTAATATAATGAAATATTAACACATTGGACGGGGTTTGGAAGATTAGTAAATTGGTCTCTCTCCTCCTTTCCATAAACTTTCAAACACTTTTAACGAAAAAATGTAACTTTTGATTTTTTTAAAAAAGCTTTTCTATGCAAATACTTGCTAATTACAAAAAAAAAAAAAAAAACCCCACAAAATCAATTCATTAGCTCAAGCCACATCTATATTCTACTTAGAAATCAGGTTGGATTTATAGTGTGATCTGGTTGGAGAAGTAAAAAAAATATAATGTAGTTTAAAGCAGTGTTCTAAATTCAGAACGTTTTCCTAAGGAGTCTCACCCATGGGAAGGATTTCTATCAGAATTGCCGGAAGTGAAATTAGAAAGATACTCTTATACTACTCGACATGGCTATTTAATTTTCCAACTTACGTGTTATTCCTTAATATTAAAAGAAAAAAATGTTAAAGTACTCTTAACTGCTGTGTAACTTGCTTTATATTTAAAGTAAACCTAATCAGCCAATTGCAGAACAAATGGGCATTTTCTTCATCTTGGCCTCATCTAGTAAAGCAACAAGTAAATTATCCAACTCTTGTGAATATCAACAAAATACACTCTCTTCCATTTAATATGTTACAGATGACAAATTCCCACAGAAAGTTTTTTTTAATTACTCTAATTTGTACATGAAGATATAATTTGTTTTTTAAAGGAAGGAGTAACCACCAAATGTTACAACCCAAGTACCTTTAATAAAAAGATGAAGAAACAAATAATGTCCAACCACTCTCTGTATCAGCTTCAGACTAGAGGCTGTTTGTAATTCTTGCACCAGCATGGAATTCAACAGACTAAACAAATGCTCCCATTAAATATTGAGGGAATAATTATATTATTCAATAAAATAAACAAAAAAATACAGGCTACAAAAGTGACTGGGGAAAAAATATCCAAAAACTGTCAGTACTTTAAGAAAGGCAAACAACAGAAGATAAATGGTCTATTGTCAAATGAAGCAGGCAACTATTTTCTCCTCCTACTTCTTGATCTTTGGTTCATTACTCTTTTTAACTAATAGTAAAAAATCATGGCACAAAGATCAAAAGAATTAAGGAACTAAAAGTACAGGGTATTGATTAACTTCACTTTGAAAATGTTTAACAGCTGGATACTTTTTTTTTTTTTAAAGACAACTTTATAAAAATTCTGTTTGATCGGCCGGGCGTGGTGGCTCACGCCTGCAATCCCAGCACTTTGGGAGGCCGAGGAGGGTGGATTACAGGTCAGGAGTTCAAGATCAGCCTGGCCAACATGGCGAAACACTGTATCTACTAAAAATACAAAAATAAGCTGGGCATGGTAGTATACACCTGTAGACCCAGCTACTTGGGAGGCTGAGGCAAGAGAATCGCTTGAATAGGAAGGTGGAGGTTGCAGTGAACCAAGATTGTGCCACTGTACTACAGCCTGGGTGACAGATTGAGACTCCGCCTCAAAAAAAAAAAAAATCTGTTTGATTCATTTTTTTTTTTCTTTTGGAAACACATATTTCCAAGTAACAAAACTACATATGTGTGTTTCCAGACTTACATCACCAGATATCTTCTTAATCAGATAGACTGGTCTTGTGAATACACAGAAAAAGTAAGACTTGAGCTCCCAAAGTAGACCTATGGTGGGCTTCAGAGTGATCATAAGCAAACTGCATGCATTTTGTAGTTCAGTATTTTTAATATATGAAACCATTTCACAATACACCTCATTAGATGCCATGGAGATGTAAGATGTCTCAGAGACATGTTGTAGAAAGTGATCAAAATTAACTGGCAATATTAATTAGTGTTACAGAATGTGTCATCTATCCTAATACCCAATTTTGGATAGGATTCAAGGCCTGGTGAGATTAACTCTTGCCTTGTTTGAGATGCTTAAATTAAAACATCAAAAAAGGTCAACGGGGAACATGCCAGGGGACCTGTAATGTAATTCTCATTACTCTAAAATAAACTACTTTTTTCTAACCTGCTCCATTTCACTTAGGTACTCAAGTCCACCGTATAGTCCGAACAAAGATGGAATTGTCCAAATAGATCATGATTCCAAAGGATAATAAATTGAATAATTCATTTTCAATTTATTGAAAAATTCCTGACACTTACAGAAACCACAGACTCACAGAAGATTATACACTAAAGATGTAGGGTTAAAAATGCATAGAAACACAAAGGTTGCAAAAACCATATTATTTCAGCAATTTAATGCCAAAAAATATTTTAAAACGTAAAGAGCAATCCATCATTGCTTGCATCTTTCAAGCCATCTTGTAAGCAAAGAATTGCAATGACATTTATTGGTAAAAGATGAAAAATTCACAAAATGGGAGGGGGATAATCATACTCAATCGCCCTAAATAAAATCAGGCTGAATTAATCAGAAGTCCAGAAGAACTGGGAACTTACAAACTTTGATAAGGCTGAAATAACTATTAGTTAAATGTGGAACAGCAGACAACCCATGAGACAATGGCCCAGCAAGGGGGCTGAGGCAGAAACTGCCATCTGCTCACATTTCCAAACACAGAAATAGTACCCCTAAAAAACAGTACTCCTAAAAATGAAGACAGGTGGAGACAGAACCCTGGAATAAGTAGAACACAATGATGAGTAGTGGACAGTAGGAATTGTAAATGGTTCCTAATAAAAAGAATGAAAGATTACTGTACAGCTCCTTAAGAAAAATGATAAATCTCTATCTACCCTTAAGGCAGACAGGCAAAAGACAAGTTAAAATTTGCTCTACAATTCCAATGACATTACAGTGAATATAAAAACAGAAATGGATCTAGTTATTTCAGTTCCAGAAAATACCCTAAAGTAGCAATGTTCTTTGATCTGGTTCAACAAATAATATCTTCAAACGCTTCTTTAACCCAGTTACTCCAATTAGGAGCTAACCAGGTTTTCAGACACAGTTAAGTCCTTCCTGGTTCTTGGAAACTGTGGCTTTAAGTGAAACAATGTAAAACAAAATTGATTTTAGCATCGGCTAATTTACATAAATGAGAGCTAAATTCCTACAGGACATTTCTGGTCACAAAAACATCACCAAACTTCTAAGACCCAAAACACTTCTAAAATTAACACTGAAATAAATGTGAGCCATATATACATTTAAGAAAGATTAACAGAAACAAGATAATTATTTACCCAATTATTCCAATTCAGGGTTGCAGTGGCCCGAGCTGATCCAGCAGCTCAGGGTACAAGGTGGGAACCATCCATGAACAGGACACCATTTAATGGCAGGGCGCACTCACACACACACCTACATTCACTGCAATGGGGACAATGTAGACATACTAATTCACCTAACGTGCACACCTTTGGGATATGGGAGGAAACCAGAGTAGCCAGAGAAAGCCCAGCAGACATGGGGAGAATATGCAAACTCCACACTGGCAGTGGCCTAAGCTGGGAATGTTTTTTCTCATCATCATTATAAGGAAATGGCATTGAACGAAATGAGGTTGTTTGAGGACCTGCTGTATTTGTCTGTATTTGTATTGGAGGATGAAACAGGTGAAGTGCTTGCATTCCTTTTTCCTGTTTTAAAACAGCAGTTAGCCCTCAACTTTCAACATTTGTCTCAATCTCAAATGAGTCAAATTTAGCTAAATAAAACTCACCACTAAGCAAAATAAGTGAGAAAAAAAAAAAAACAAAAAAAAAACCCTAGAACAGAAAGAAAAATGAAAATGGATAAAACCTTGCTCTTTACTAATTCTAATGTACTTCATAAAGTACAGCGCTTAACTTCATTGCTAAAAAGGCTCAAATGAACTCTACTTTGATTTAGTCCGTAGGGGAAAAAATGTATTTAAACAAAATTCCTACACAAGAAAGCCATATGGAGACCCACAGAGAACACAGAACTCTGCTGGTCTCAGTTCACAGCAGCAAGAGAGTCCTACTGTCACAAATACCCATAAGTAAAGTTCCATCTTACTGAGCCTCTTACTAGTCAGCCTTAATCTGGTTACTTCCAAACAACGCCCAACCTTCCATACATGGGACTGACGACGCAGAATAGCTAGTTTGACATGTTTCCCACTGAAAATTTATTTTTGTCAGAGATTGATTTTCTAAATCTGGAGAAATTGGGGGTTGGAAGTAGGAGAGAGGTTCAGCTCATGAAAACCTATTTATAGTCATGCAATAATGCAGGTACTGTTGCCTTTAAAGCACAGACACTGACAGCAAGTCTTCCAGTCTCTCCAGTAAGACTTAAGTGACATGCTAGCAAGAGATGCAATGTGGTCCCTCAACAGAGTTAAGTAGAAATCTTAGGAATCAAAAAGAAAAGGAATAACATGTAGACTGAATTCCAGCTTACTACTTACCACTTGTAAGTTCACTGAAGTTGTGAAATTTCAGCCAAACAATTTCAAAAGTAGCATCTCCTTGATGAAAAGGAAGCAAGGAACTTATGGATGTCACAATGACAAAAGTCTCTAAGGATATAACTGTAGTTTATGTATTTTAGGTGTGCCAAGTATGCTATTAACATACCTTCATTGTATCAGAAAATTATTTAAGAGTTCTTTCTGGTTCTGTTCTGCATACATAAAACCTTCCATCCTGACAAATCCAGGCTGCTAATAGAGTACCTGGTTAATTTTTCTTAATCATAGAGATTCCCTATAAAATAGCGGCTGTCACATCTGTTTTCTCATTAGATGATTACTTGAAGAGTTAAGGCAATTAAAAGTTTTCTCATTGTCCCCAACTTCAACAAATAAAGTTGGCTTTTGAATATCTTCTTGCCATTTCCTCTAAAAGTTGTACAACATGCCTTAATCCTATTGAATCCCCATTCCCAAATTCATGCTTTTAATGGCATACTGTCCTTCAGGACATGGGAGCCTTTCAAGATATCCAGCTCCCCATAAGCTTACCCTGATAAAGTCCATTCACATTCATGTCAACTCAAACACTGTAAAGACTCCTGGCCTAAAATGCTCACTCCTCAAACATAGGAAAGATTGAAGACCACAGACATTTTAAGATTTAATTTTATCGACTACCCCAGAAAAAAGTCTACGGTAGTTGTCTCTTAGAAAAAAACTATTCTCTTTGAGTCAGTTATCCTAAAACAGCAATTTTAGACTACAAAGAATGCTAAATGTGGTAGATTTCCGTAAGTGGCTAGTTATGAATGATTCATCAGTAGCTAATAAATGAAATTATTTGAGTTACCACCTTACACAAGCATTATACTGGTTGTTTTTACAAACACTACATTGACTCCTCACACCAATCCTTCAAGGTAGAAATCATTATCTCAATTTTACTAATAAACTTGAGGCTCAGAGGTTAAAGTAACTTTCTCCAGACCATATTCTGGTAAGTAGTAGATCTACATTTTAAACCAGTACTGACTAATACTAAAGTCCCTCAGTCAAGCTTTTTTTAAAAAAGTAATCCAAATGTCAAATTCACACATGAAAATGGAATCAACTACAGGAGGAAAAACTATCCCTTTAAAAAAAAAAAAAAACCTGTTGTATTTCATGTTTTGGAATATATTTCTCTCTCTCCACTGATCTCACAGGTGCTGTTTATGACAACAAACATGCACATCTGTAGGGGTGAACTGACAGACACAAAGCAGGACGGCCTGAACTCTCTTCCTATATTTAGATCCTTCAGCTCAGCTCTTAATTGCATAATTTAATCAGGACCCTCTAGAAGGGAAACACATCTATATTCATCACAGGCATCAAAGGAAACATCTTTACAAGTTATATCCTTTTACAAACCAACATATGGTCTCACGCCACTTTCCCAATTGTTGAACTCCTCCTCTGGGAAGAGCATGGAATTTTATTTCTTTTTATCACTTGAAAAAATCACTTCCCTCCTAATTCAGTAAAACTGGGTGGAGGCCACTTCCTCCACAGGTGAGAGAAATAAAACTTGTTGATCTGTCATTGTCAGGAATTTTAAAGTTAACCATTTATTTTACATATTTTCAAAATGGAAACAAAAGGCAAACAAAACCCAGAATGAGAAATTGGGGCACATTCTCCATGCTTTCAAATAAAACCTCTACCTATTTTTTTGTCATTTTAAGATGGTTTCTAAATTAGAAAACAAGTGTCTTTAACTTGAATAGGTTTGAACTGCAGCTTTCCACTTAGTAGCTGTACTTTGAAGAAAACAACTCTGAGCCTCAATTTGCTTTTCCACAAAATTGTGATACCATCACCCAATCCACCAGGTTATGCAGATTAAACATAAATATGAAAGGCTTACTTCAAAATTATAACATGCTGAAAAACAAAGTGATTTATTAACAAAGCAAGTTCACAAATAAAGCTAATTTTAATATTTTGCATATCTAAAAAAATGAGGTTTACAGTCTAGTTTTTGTCTGTTTAATGAAGCTCTCACTTCATACAAAAAGAGAAAAACTGATAACCAGTACAGTCATACAATTCACTCAATAAACAGCTATCACAAGCCAGGCACTATTCTAAGCACTAGAAACACAGCACTGAAAGAGACACAAAAAGTTTTTCAAAGTCTTTGCCTGTGCCTTGGTGGGGCCTACATTCTGGTGGTCAAGGAAAGCCTCATTGCGAATGTGATATCTGAACAGCCCCCTGAAAAGGAATTATCTGGGGAAGTGCATTCCAAGCAGAGAGAAGGGCAATTGCAAAAGCCATTTAAGCCATTTGGCAAGGATGTTCCTGAGATGTTCAAGGAATGGCAAGGAGTCCTCACCGAGGCTAGAATGGAGTAAGTGTGGGGACAGAAATGAGAGATGAGGCCAAAGAGGTCACAGGGGAAGGTATGTGCGGGACCCACAGAGACTTCAGAGCTTTTGATCCAAATTGAGATGGAAACACTGGGAGATCTGAGCAGAGAAGAGCCATCATCCAACCTACAGTTTAATAGAATTACTATGGCTTGCTGGGTTGAGAACATATTGAAAGATGCAGGGATGGAAGTAGGGAGTGGTGGGTAGGGAGACCAGTTAGGAAGCTATGCCAATTGTTAAGGTACAAGATGATAAAGATTTCAACCAGCGTGGCAGAAGTCGTCAGATTCTGGATATATTCTCAAAGCACAGATGTGAACAAATAATACTTTACTGCTTATATAAATAAAGAAAATAATTAACTGTAAGGTTGGAGAATTGTTTAATTTTTAGAAGTACAAAATCCCTTATTATGGGGACTATGAGACTGAGATTTTTTTTTTTTTCTTTTTTTTATGGAATCTTTCTACCCAGAGATTGAGTATCTGAGATAGGACCAAAGACAAGGCCACTGGAGGAAAAATAGTCCAAGAATTATGGACTAAATGTCCATAATTCCTGTACAGGAATACAGGTTGAGTATCTCCCTTATCTGAAATGCTTGGGACCAGATGGTGTTTCAGATTCCAGATATTTTTGAATGTTAGAATATTCTGAATATACATAATGAGACATCTTGGGGATGGGACCCAAGTCTAAACATAAAATTCATGTATGTTTCATCTATACCTTATGCACATAGGCTGAAGAGTAATTTTTCTTTTTTTCTTCAGACACGGTCTTGCTCTGTTGCCCAGGCTGGAGTGCGGTGGCATGGCTCACTGCAGCCTAGACCTCCCAGGTTCAAGAGATCCTCCCACCTCAGCCTCCTGAATAGTTGAGACTACGGGCAAGTGCCATCTCGCCTGGCTAATTTTTGGATTTTTATTAGTGACAGGGTTTTGCCACATTGCCCAGGCTGGTCTCAAACTTCTGGGCTAAATGATCCACTGCTTCAGCCTCCCAAAGGGTTGCGATTACTGGCATGAGCCACCATGTCTGGCCAATTTTATATAATAATTTTAATAATTTTGTGCACAAAAAAAGTTTTGACTATGACCTGTCACATGGAGTCAGGTGCAGAATTTTCCACTTGTGATGCCATATCAGTCCTCAAAAAGTTTTGGATCTTGGAGCATTCTGAATTTTCGGATTAGGGTTGGTCAACCTATAGTATAAAGGGAATAACAACTAGGAGTTAAATCTTGTAGGAATTAGGGTGAACGATATGGGCAGCGGGGCAGAAAATGACTAACAACGAAGGGTAATGAGTGGTATAATTTTACGTGATAGTCGAAGCTGGGTGTTTTTTACAGAGGATGGTAGAAGAATGGTCTGAAGGTGGCAATAAGAGGTAAGAGGTTTATGGGAGAAACCAGGCACGGCTTGAGAGAGCCACAGGGGAAATAGCTCCCTCAGATGAGCACACACAAAGATCTATGTTCAAGTATATTTGTGTTCTAAATAACCCAGGTGCCTAACAATAATGGAATGATTAAATAAATTATGGTACATTCGACTATGATGTAACTGTTAACAAAATAAGAAAAAACAGATGGACTTTCATGTACAATACTACCATGAAAAGAAAACCATACCACTGGAGCTGTTCAGTAAGAAGTAGTAAAAAGGACCTATAATATGGTCTCTTTCTAAAAACACAAATAGAAACAAAACTGTCTATGTATATACATGAGCATTTTTAAAGGCCTGGAAAAAAATAAACGAAACTGAACACGTAGTTACCTTTAGCAGAGAACTGGGTACAAGGGAGTGCAGGAGAGCCTACTACTTTTACTTTTAACCAATCGCTGCTTTCAAATTTAAAACCCCAATAATAAAAATAAATAAAAACTGACAGTAGGTAAGAGAGTTATTTCTACATGGCTCTAGAAGACAGCATTATGACCAACAGGTGGCAAGATGTATCTTCTTATAAAGGAAAAAAATAATTTAAAGTGTATCTGCATAGGATTTTCAGATAAATGTATTCTGGTAAAATACATCACCCTATTCTGGGTTAATATGATATGGATAGGAGTGGAATGTACTCTTTTATTAAGGATTCAGGCACATAATCAAAAAATTCCATTTCACAAAATGGCATATTATAGCAAAAAAGTAAGTTTCCCTCCCATTTTAGACCCTTACTCCCCTTTCTATTAATTATTCACATCAAATTTTCAATGCATGAATTTCTTACTAAATAAAATGTTCGATGTTATTCAAATATCTTCATGAGCAATTTGGTCCTGCACTTTTTCCATTACAGAAATCTGTTATTTGAAAGAATAACTTCTAAAAATAAAAGTCTATCTAACCACTGAAACAAACATTGACATCGGCCAGATTTCACTCTCCTTCATATGACAATCAATGACAGACTTTTTCAGTCTCCCAAACTGGACTGGAATTGCAAACATTCACTTGGCCGCCCCAGAGGAGAAACTGAACAAACAGCAGCAACCCCCTCTTCCAGAATGTGAGAGCTCCCTCCACCTAAGAGCTAAAAGAAGCATATGCAAAGTTTTTCACTGGTTTTAGAGAAATAATGCTTTAGATATATGCAAGCATTACCTATAGAATTAGGTGAGACCTGTACCCATGAATCTAGTCCTTTCTACCTCTGATCACTTGTTCAGTACAGTCTTATCTGCTAACTTCCCCAAAGTAACTTATTTACCAATTACAATGGAAAAACCTAAGACAGTATTCTCAGAAGACTTCAGAACCCAAGTTCTCCTCCTTTACATGCTCAGCTACTAAGAAGGCTTTCATTTCCATTAATCCAGTATTTAACTGAACAAAATTTTAAGCCCTTATCACCAACACAAACGTGCAGTAGAAAGAAAATGAGTTATAACACAGTTCCCATCACCATCAAGCTTATGGTAATGAAGTGTGTATGGGAGAGATGGGAGAACTATATCATATGGTAGACAGTGATAAGAGTCACAGGACTGCCTGTTTAGGCTCTTCATCCAAGAAGAAACATACATGCAGACAAAGCGGCCTACAGCCTGTGCTACAATGACATCTTCCACGCATGCTGACCTCTGTGTTACTTACAATGGAAATCCAAATGGTCCAATTATCAACCAGCTGTTTCAGTGGGTGTGAAAAATGGAACGGATAATCCAAAGCAGCCTTACTAGTAATTAACTATTGCTTTGACAGTGTATTATGATTCAACAAAGAAAGCTTTTAATCATTTATATTTTGCTTATACTATTAATAAAGCTGCAATATGCCCTGAGAACACAGTAAATTCTAGAGAAACGCCTCTTTAAGATTCAAAAATTGCTGTGGAAAATCTGTAAATGGATGACAGTTAACTCTAGTGTTTTAGTATATTACAAAAACATAAATACAAACATTTTATGTCATATAAATCACTCTTTCTCTTGGAATTCAGAGTATACGCAAAAAAACAGACTTCTACAGAACACCTGAAACATATTAGTTTGAAAACTCAAGAAACTTTTATCACTATCACCACCAACTTCAAAGGGAGAAAGTGGTAGGTGGTTTTATGGGAAACGCTGTAAAAAAGTGCATCCATGGTCTCCATCAAATTTCAACAGAAGTACAGTCATCCCTCAGTATATCTGGGGCACTGGTTCCCAGACCCCACCACCCAATGCCAAAATCCTTGCATACAGGTCTCAGTGGGCCTTGTGGAACTCGTGCATAAACAAAAAGCTGGCCCTCTGCATATTCAGGTTTCACAATCTGCAAACACTGTATTTCCTATCCACTTTTGGTTGAGAAAAAAATACGAGTATAAGTGGACTCATGTGGTTCAAGTCCCTGTTGGTCAAGAGTCAACTATATTCAAAAACAACCAAAAATCATCCTTATATCATCCTCATCACCACAACCACCACCATAATGAATCAACACGCACTGTTTTGAGCACTTTAAATTTAATTAAATAGCTCTCTTAATCCTTACACGAGTCCTACAAAATAAGTACTATTTTATAGATGACAAAACTGAGGCACAAAACAAGTTAAGGAACCTGCCAAGGTAACCTCTCTACTGCTTCTCCTCAGTAGCCCCCTCCTTGGTCTGATGCATAAGGCAGAATAACAGGCAAGGATTTGCTTATAGTATAAAAAAATTCCCTCCATCTCCTTCTATCCCTTGCTAATTTATTCTTGTTTTTGCTATCGCTTTCCTTCTTGGTATCTTCCCACTTACCCAGAACATGAAAAAAAATAAGAGTTTCATCAGGGCAGCAGTGACAAAATTAAATTTGCTTTAATCTAAAGAGCTTAGAATAAGACATTATAAGCTATTATCCAACAAGACATCAGAAAATTGGTACCATTAGCTCTTGTATGTGTTCAAATCTTAATAATCCTTTTCTCTTGATGAATTTGTGGAACATTAAAATTAAACTCCTTTTAAGAAATTCATTTTCTTGACCCAGGTGCAGTGGCTCACACCCGTAATCCCAGCACTTTGGAAGGCCAAGGTGGAAAGATTGCTTGAGGCTGGGAGTTTGAGATCAGCCTGGGCAACATAGCATTTAAAAAAAAAAAAAAAAAAAAGGTCAGGCATTGTAGTGCATGGCCTGTAGTCCAAGCTGCTTGGGAGGCTGAGGCCAGGAGGATCACTTGGGCCCAAGATTCGAAGATTACAGTAGCTGTGATCACACCACTAGACTCTTAGCCTCCAGCCTGGGCAACAAAGCAAAACCCTGTCTAGTAAAAAAAAAAAAAAAAAAAAATTAATTTTCTTTACATTCCCACTTGATTATTTTAAGATCCTACTGAAAACAAAAAACAAAACAAAATTGCTAGCTCTCTTTATCTTGAGGTTAATAGTTTTCCAATCAAGTAGATGTAGAGATAAAGAAAATTTAAAGGAATCTTTCAGGTATATTTTAACATAGATAAGATACTAAGATATTAATTTCAACACCTAATACACAGTTGTAAGTCACAATGCTACTTATAGATAATGGCAAAAATAGTGCTCTGCACTCTGAAGGGGGGGTAAGGAAAGTGGGAAGACAAAGCACACAAACTGTGTGCTGGTATGGCAGAAATGGTCATGACACTACCACTTCAGTTATCCCATCTGTCTCCTGATCCCCTTTTTTATCCTCTATTTCAGGGTTCCTCAACTTTAGCATTACTGGATGTTTGGTTGCATCCCTGGCCTCTACCCACTAGAAGCTATTTGCAACACTCCAGCCTCTCCCTCCAATTTGTGACAACTAAAAATTTTTCTGACATAGCCAGATGAGCCATAGTTCTATTGCCACTTTTCCTCTCCTTTTCTCTTTGCAATCTAAGCACCTCAGGCCTCAATAGCTTCCTATAACTCAATTCTAGACTTCAGGATTCACAGAACTGCTGATTCTTCCACAAAGGGAAAAGGGAGAGATGTCAAACACACATACCCTTTCTATCTCTGTTCTCCTCAATGAAAAAAAGGGGAAGCAACGCAATCAATCCTCAGAACTTAACTGGTGTGTCTGAGCACCCACAACTGGCATCACACAGTACTGAGTGCTACAGAGTATAAAAGATATGGTTCATAACCACAATGAACTCACAACATACCATATTTCCTGACGTATTTCTAAAAACAACAAAATGAAAAAATTCATTCATCAAGTACCTAGTGTGTGTCAGCCCAACCATTCTTAATATTGCTGGATATTAACAATATTAATATTTTTAAGAGCTTCCTTACGATAACCCTTCGATAGGATGGGCCCAGGCATTTTTGCGGCGGTAGTTGTTCATATGATTTTGATGAGTAGACAAGGGAGAACCACTGCGCTAGGCACTGTGCTAACACAAAGATCATAAAGACACTGGCCATACCCTCAAGGAACTCTAGTCTAAAGAGTTAATAAGGTAACTGTAATAAAAGGTATGACAACAGATGCTAGACAAGCAGGTTTGTACTGTTCCTCAAAGTTAGAAGATCCTCAGTGCAGGTCCTATACTTACAATCCCTTATCCCAACTTTATCAAGCTGTCTAAGAGATACACTATGAACATAAGCATAAATAGAAATACGGACACTCAAAACTTTGCTGAAAGAATGAACTGGGGCTGGGCGCGGTGGCTCACGCCTGCAATCCCAGCACTTTGGGAGGGTGAGGCAGGTGGATCACGAGGTCAGGAGTTTGAGACCAGCCTGGCCAACATGGTGAAACCCCGTCTCTACTAAAAACACAAAAATCGGCTGGATGTGGTGGCGGGCACCTGTAATCCCAGCTACTCAGGAGGCCGAGGCAAGAGAATCGCTATAGTCTGGGAGGCGGAGGTTGCAGTGAGCCGAGATCGCGCCACTGCACTCCAGCCTGGGTGACAGGGTAAGACTCCGTCTCAAAAAAAGAAAAAAGAATAAACTAAGGTAGAAGTGAGCCAGAGGCAAAAGCTCTACCAAACGCATCAGACTTTTCCCCCCAATCCCTTGATTTTGAAGTGAAACAGCTTCAAATGTATAATCTCCTCTTACCAATTAGATTGCTTCTTCGGGGCAGAAAATGACTTACACTTTTCTCTGTCCCACCCAAAACATAGTCCAGTGCTGGATGCACAGCAGGAATGTATAAAATACTTGCTGAATTAATTAATATCAGCTTAACAAAAAAGCAGAACTCCACAGTGAGGATACACCCCTTTTAAAGGAGACTTTTCTAGAATACAGAACATCTCAGCCCACACAAATTGACAAAACTCTTCAGCAAATATGTTACAAATAAATGCAAATAAATGCTATAAATACAGTTTTTGTGCCAACATTTAAACGATAATCTAGTTAATTTTGTCCACAGTTAACAGAAAAACATTTAAAACTAATCATTCCCTCAAGCTTGAATAAACTAAATAGAAGTCCTGAGCACACAAACATAAACACATGAAAAATAAAGACGTTGTTATTAACTATGTTGCACTGCAAAGCCAGCAGTGGGGCAAAAAGCAAAACAGGAAGCTGTAATAGATGAGATGGCAAGCTATACACAACCAGCTGTATAATTTCTACAGCAATATTCACTGCATCATTATTCTCTTTCATTAAAAACTACTGTCTCTGATAAAATTAAGACCGATTTTCCTGGCATTTCTCCTCCCTCTAACACTTAGCTCAAAGAGTTTAAGTGACAAGTCTCACCAATGCGTATCACTTTAGGGCCCGTATTCCCAGTCACACCTCACTCAGAAAGGACTTACGGATGGGCAGGGGATGCTGGTGGCCCAAGCTGTGAGCCTTAAGGTGAGATTTAAAAGCCTTTTTTATCCAACTTTAAAATGTTTGCAGGTCATTTAAAAGAAAGGAGATGATAAGAGAAGACACAGACAAATTCTGATTCTGTCTAGGGCAAGGTAAGAACCCACTTAAGACTGAATGTAATTCAGTTAGGTAAGGATCCTACCAATAACCAGCAGACTCATTCCCTTATGGGCAGCATATGAATAGCCATTTAAACCTGCGGTACCGTAAAATACATATTTGGGCTTCAACCTTGTTTCTGGCATACAGCTCCTAAAATCCTTGGAGACTCCAAAGTGATGTCTTTTTGTATGCTAATGATTGACTGCTGGCTGGCAGCCCCTAACTAGCTTTAGGATGGTGGCAGGATTAGAGGATTGGGACTTTCAGCTCCACCCTCCAACCTCAAGGGAGTAGGCAAGGGGCTGAAGGTTAAGTTGATCAACAGTGGCCAATGGTATAATCAATCATGCCTATAAAATGAAGCCCCATAAAATACCAAGAGGACAAGGTTCAGAGAGTTTCTGGACAGTTGAACACGCAGAGGTTCCTGAAGCGTGGCACGCCCAGGTTAGGCATGGAAGCTCCATGCCCCTTCCTCCATACCTTGCCCTATGCATCTCTTCATCTGTATCCTTTTTAATATCCTTTATAATAAATCAGTAAATGTAAGTTTCCCCGAACTCTGTGAGCCATTCTAGCAAATTAATTGAATCCAAACAGCGGGGTCATAGGAGCCCCAACTTGAAGTTGGTCAGCCAGAAGTTCCAGAGTCCTGGACTTATGTCAGAGGTGGGTGGGACTGAATCCTCAATCTGTGGGATCTGAGGCTATCTCCAGGTAGTGTCAAAATTGAACTGGAAGACACTCAGCCAGTGTTTGGTGTGTAGGGAAAACCCACACACATTTAGTCACAAAAGTATTTTGTGTTGACTGTTGTAATGTGAGAGCAGAGGGAAGAACAGTTTGAGTTTTCTACTGACAGAAAACCCACGACCACTATTATCCTTTAAAAAAAATTTGGAAAATTAAACACTGATGCCTAACTTTTAAGTTTTTTAAAAAACATTATAAGGTTTTACTACAAGGGGAACTTTTCTCACTTTAGTTAATACCTCATCAACTCGTCCATCTCAACAATCAAAACCACACTCCAAGATCATCACTGTGTCTCATATCAATGAGTAAATGCCACTATAAAATCTCATACTGCAATTCAGGTAGGAGAGAAAGGGGCCTATTTCAATATGCTGTAGGAAGCACTGGTGTCTTCAAGGTTCATCATCTATGCCAGGTGACTGAGAAACTGTGTATAACTGATAGCCCCTCACACTGTAATAAGGAAACTCCTGGATGAAAACCATGTCATGGAGGGAAGCAGGGTGCTTGCCTCTTACAACTCCACTTTATATATATCTTGTACCTCCCTGAAACTCCAGATTCTCTTAGAAGGCTGGGAAATTTGGACTTCCTTTCCTTAAATGAGAAAAGCCCAGTTTACTCAGACTGATACTTCCTAGTATACAACGAATGACAAAATACAGGAAAAAGGAAGACATCATCCCCATTTCAATCAAGAGTCTGATAGAGGACATAACCAAAACATGTTATGTTCATTAGTAGTTTGTATTTCTTTTTTCCTTTTTCTTGAGATAGTCTCGCTCTGTTGCCCAGACTGGAGTGCAGTGACATAATCATAACTCACTGCAGCCTTGAACTGCTGGGTTTAAGTGATCCTTTTGCCTCAGCCTCCAGAGTAACTGGGATTACAGGCACAGAACCTTCCTGTCAGCAGTTGGCATCTCATTTGTTTGTGAAATGCTTGTTCAGGTCCACTACCAATTTTTCTATTGGGGTGGTGCTTCCTATTGACACAAGTCTTTCTTACAAAGAACAGTATTCGTTGCAAATCTCTTTATCTGTCTTTCAGGTTTTGTTTCTTAGTATGTTTGGTCACATAATAAATGCTATCAAATCTATAAAAAGTTTCCTTTATTGTTTCTGCCTTTGGAGTCACATTTAGAAAGGCTCTGTGGCTGGCTATTAATAACCCTCCCCCCAATGGCATAAATCAATCTCCCCTTTCCTTCTAAAGCTATGACAAGAATCCACTGCAGAATCTCTGCATTAAGCATGTATTGGTTTAATGAAAAGCAATGTTTTAACCGTAATGAATGCTATAAGAAAAGCCATAGAAAATTCAGAATACAATACTTATTTTTTAAAGTTCTAATCAACTTAAATAACCTTTAAAATCATTAAAGGGACTCTTCTGTTAGTTCAATTTCTATACTTTTCTTAGAAACCTTTGTCTAGAATTGTTATCTACAAATTCTCAAACTTGATATTTCACTACCTCATTACCAGGATTTTCATTGCTTACCTCTTCTCAATTCATTTAGTTCATCAGGCTCCTTATAAAACAAGTTAAGTGTTGGGGCTTGGTCTTACACCCAGGCAATCTGACTCCAGAGTCTTATCTCTGAACCCATTTGCTATCCCTAAGCCTATCAGGCCACAAAGCGATACCAAAAAGTAACAACCTAGTCTCCTATATAACAGCCTCACCACACATCACCCCAGGCTTCCCCCCAATTGTTTAGAATTTGACTTCTCTATAGATTGCCCGGCACACTACCTCCGGTGCTTCTTCTTCCCTTACCATGTGCTGATCTTCCTCCTCACCATCCCAGTGAAAGGACTTACCTCCAACAATACAGGAAAATCAGCAAAAGTGGGCAGGAGCTCTGCCACATGCTTTCCTCTCACTCGGACCCCATTCTGTTTCTTTCTCAGACAACCCTCCCTCCTTACCATGGTCAATATTTTGTCATTTGTGCTCCAGATGGCTAACTCCATCACCTCCAATTGCTCTCTGTCCACTGACTTCTTCCCCTCAACCTTCAAATATGAAGAGGTCTCATCTATCTTAAAATGCAAGCCACTTAAGGCAGTATAAGACTCTATTTCTTGCTTCTTAATGTATTCAGTCTTCTCTGAAACTGCATTCACGTGATTATCTGACTTCTCCTTCACCCTGAACAGTACATTTTCCCCTCCCAACCTACTTCTAGAATCTCTCTTCCAGTGGCTTCCTGGTTTCCCCACTCCTCTGACCCCATGCCTTTCTTTCAGTTTCTTCTTTGGTCTAGGTCAAACAGCCTCTCAGACAGTCTACTTCAAATTAGCCTCTTCCTTCTATCAATTCCTAACTGTGGGCTCCAATAAAGATTCAGTCCACCAGTTCTTTCTCTCTCTGTGGTTCTCAGAATACCCAGTAGATGACTGCAGAGTCTAACGTAAAGCTTTCAAGTCCTCCCAAACCTTATCTCTGACTTGCCTGTAGCATACTCTGACTTAGATATCGCACCTTAAATTTAACACATCAAGTCTAATTTATCATTTGCACAATTTTTATTCCTTTTACAACCAGCTCTTCCCTATTCTTAACTAACACCTTTATTAGTTTTCCAGCCACCAAGGTTAGAAACTTAAGGATATATCTCTGACATCTCTTTCTCATTACTTTATAGCCACGTAATCACCAAGCCTTCACGTTTTTTTTTTTTTAATCCTTCTCTTTCCATGTTTACCTTTATCAGAGATTTATCATCTCATACATAACTCAATAGCTTTCTTATTGATCTCCTGGCACTGGGCTCTATTCCTCCAGTGCAAACTGCATGTTCAAACACTTTCAGTGACTTACCAATGTTTCCTTATTCTTGCAGTTTAAGGCCCTAAAATTCTCACTGGAACTCAACTTTTCTGAAAATCCCCTCCACACCACCATACTAGGCTCCATGAGGAACACCCACTGAGGTCAGGCAGGGCTGCTCGCTACCTCTAGATCCATGCTATTTGATATGATAACCACATGTGGATACTGAAACATAAATTAATTTATTAAAAAATGCTGTTCCATGTGTGGCTACAGCTACTGTATTAGCACAGACGTGGAACATTTCCATCACTGCAGAAATTCTATTGGACAGTGCTGCTCTACAGATACTCAACACTCATGCTTATCTCCCAGGTTTTCCATGCCATTACTCTGCCTATAATGTCCCTCTTCCTTCTACCTATGCAAACTCAGGCCACAGTGGTCCTGATGTGAGCTGTCTGTACAATTTACTCCTATACTACCTTGTAACAGTTCTTATAATGTTGCTGCATTTAATTTTTCATTTTTGTGTATCCTCTAATTATTGAGCCTCAGAACTAATAAATATTCAAGGAATAAATGAAGCACATACTTATTATAATACTGCAGCAAAATTATCAAATAAGGGCCCATTTAATATCCCTCCTTCATTAAAAAGATACGCTTCTTTTCGATCTAAACAAGCAAAAGATCGTGCATTTAGTTAACTGAATAATGATTCAATTTAATGCCTAATTATAACAGCTGACAGACAGTCTCCCTCCACTTTTCTTGCAGTGTTTGAAACTAAAAGAAGAAAAGCTATAAAGGTCTGGAATACATCTACTTTGCATAAGCACACCACAAAGAAACCACACACACACAAAAAAAAGACAGGGGAGGGTAATAAATGAATAGTTTGAGTAACTATACCCTAACCATCTCAGATTGTAGAGCAAAATATCCACAGTACAGCAGCCCTACAATTACGGGGAAACTACAAATAAAGCATTAAAACTTATGTATAAAAATATATTCTGAATAAACAGAGAGACCCCTCTCTCCTCCTCTTCCCAAACAGGACCTAGTGAATATTCATTTACATCCTGAACTCAAAAGCATATACATGCATAATTAACAATTCTATGTTCTTTCTTCAGATCCAGGCTTATTGCCTCAAAAAAAAAAATTGTTAAGAAACCAATCTATACTGCAAACCTAGGGGTGTGTGTGTGTGTGTGTATGTGAGTGTGTATATATATATATATATATATGCTCCTTTTCAAACACTAAAACAGAGAAGAGATTTGGGAGAATCACCAGGTAAGGACTTCCTCACATCTTAGAGGATTTAATGTTTTATTTTCAAGAGAGAGTCTTCTCTAAAGTTCAGATTTTAGCTTATAACAAAAATTATAAAGATGCTAAACTGTTCAAATACTGTAGTTCCCAGTATTTACTAAAACTCTGATGTCACTGGAGTGAAAATGCTTATGAAACTTTTGGCTTTTCTTTTCTGAAAGACAGTTTCCTTTATGCAAATGAATGTTCTAGAGAAGTCGCTCATTTCTGCAAGTCAGCCCGCAATAGCTATAGACATTACTGTTTTGCATATAGGACTAGCCCTGCACCTCTAAAACTGACACTGTCTTAATAACGCACACCAAGATGAGTATTTTAATTTAGATTTTAAGCAGTTACATTAATACTATTTGGCTCTGCCTTTTTCTTCCCGTTCCTTTTCTTTTTAAAGGTGGCTACAGTGGAGTGATGAAAATGCGTCAGGTATTTTTGCTGCAAATCAGATGACAGATCAACAGATTAGACTGAATATTTGTACTACCAGATAATAGCAGGAAAGGAAAATAAAGGGTCAAGAGGTTTCAGGTTGGGGCAAAGAGGAGATGCCCCTATTTGTAAAAAAAGTACATCCTAAAATCTTGGTACCAAAGAGTAAAACCACATACAGAGGTAGCAGAACATTTCATCAACCTCAAAGACATGCTATGACTTAAAACCGATTTTCTCCACTTTTCTATATTTAAATTATCCTTTTTCTCCTCAGACCTGTCCAACTCTCTCCCTAGGACTCCCTAGCTCCCTAGTATCCCCTAAATACCCCAAACTTTAGCTTTTGGTTAGGAATGTGATTTGTTAAGAGTCAAGAGAAGATTCGTATATTTTGCTAGATATCAGAGTTGCCTGCTTTCATTCGAACTTTGTACAATCTTGGATTTCCCATTTTCTAATAAGGTCCCATTGATTAAATTAGATATAGGGCTTTTCTTTTCCATCTCCAGAATGAAAAAGAATCAATTTTAATATGTAGAAAATAAGCATTTCTCACTGGTTGTCAGATTTGATTCCTACTAAGTTCAAACAATGTTAGGTATAAAAGTTGCCACAATGCCAAAAAATTTTTTCCTCCCT
>NW_016807367.1:1346830-1373003 GCF_001698545.2 Rhinopithecus bieti
GGGGGGGGGCGGGGAAGGGCACTTAATGCTAAGAGGAATCCAGATTCTGGCTTTCCCTTTTTCCAGTCACTAGACAGGTAACTTCAGATGTCAGTTACCTTCTCTAGACTTCAGATTGTTCACTTTGATATGAACCAATCAGATTAGAAAAATCTTTAAAGCCACTTTTAATACTAAATATCTCTATTCTCTGTAAAAGAAATTACAAACCTTAATGTTTATGAAAGCACTTGGCAGGGCAGTCCCATGGACTTACCTCACCCAAAAGACCATGAGATTTGGAGAGTTAAGTGTATACATTAACTCACCATGGCATATAAGCATTTTGGGATAGGAAGGTGGGAATAAGAAGATTCAAGAGCCATAGTTTCATCAGATTCTTAAACAGCCCTGACCTTATAAAACATTTATAAAAATAGATGCTAAATGTTTTTTTAAAAATCCCCAAAGAATTAGCAATTACTATTCTTACAGTGTTTAACAGCTCAGGAAAGACAGACTAATTTTGATAAGACAGACAAACTGAATTACTACAACTTTCCTCCTAACTTAATACCAGTTTGTGATTATGTAAGAAAATGCAAGAGGAAAGTGACAAGAATTATGCAGAAAAGCAGAGATAAAACTAATTTGGCTTTGAAACGCGTTACTTTCAAGTCAGATTTATTCTTCAAATTATGTGCTGCTTAGATAAGCATTATTTTTCCTTTCTTAAACATTTACAAAAGGACGACAGAAGGTAGCCCAGAAAGGCACAACAGAAGGTAAATTTATTTAAAGACCTAAAAAAACACAAGCCAAGTCATGTCTATACTGGCATACCAAAGCACAGCAGAACAATGACGATTTGGGTCTTCTGAACGAAAGACCAAAAACATAGTTAAGATGGAGTTTCTAGAGTTTGACTGCCTCGATCATATCCCAGGAAAGATTAGAAATCATAATCGTTCACTACACGGTCTGAAGCAAGATTCTGAATCATTCTGGCCTCAGTTTCTTTACCTGTAAAATGTGACAACAACAGTACTTATGGACGTTTTGAGGCTTAAATGAGATATGGGTATTACAAACAATGCCTGGCACACATACGTAAACATTCAGAAAAAAAAGGTTAGCTACAATTATTTCTCCTCTCTAAGGCGCTGAACCAAATTAGAATCGATGACACTAATAATAATAAGATCTACAGAAAAGTCAAACTCCTTTTATCCAGTAGCTTCAACTGTCCCTTCCAAACTGCGTTTTACTTTAAAAAAAACAGCTAGTTAGTGATAAAATTAGTTTATATATGTCTTTCCATCTTTGACTCCAGAAACTCATTAGTAGAGGGAACAAGTGAGAAGAGTAAAGGTCCTGGGGCGGCACTGGCTAGCAGAACCTTCTGTGATAATGGAACTATTCTATACACATACTGTCCAGTATGGCAGCCACTAGCCACAAGCAGCTACTAAGTGCTTGAAATGTAGCTAGTGCTGAGAAAGTGAATTTTTATTTAATTTTAATTTAAACTTAAATAGCTATACGTAGCAGAGTGCAGTGGCTCACGCCTATAACTCCAACACTTTGGGAGGCCGAGGCGGGAGAAAAGCTTGAGCTCAGGAGTTCGAGACCAGCCTGGGCAACATGACGAAACCCTGTCTCTACAAAAAATACAAAAACAAATTAGTCAGGCAGACATGGTGGCAGTGTCTGCAGTCCCAGCAACTTGGGAGGCTGAAGTGGGAGGACTGCCTGGGCCTGGGAGGTTGAGGCTGCAGTGAGCCATGATCGTGCCACTGCACTCCAGCCTGGGTGACAGAGAGAGACCCTGTCTCAAAAAAATAGAATAAAATAAAATTTCAAAAAAGCTACATGTGACTATGGCTACCTTAGTGGATAGCAGAGCCCTAGATAATCCATAAGCTAAATAAGGATTGTCAGAAATTTAAGCAAAATAAGGATCTTCTTTTCCTGAATTTTTATATGTTCAACTCAAATATCTTTGTTTCTGGTATAGGCCTGGTAAGTTAGACTAGTTAAAGAAACATGTCAGTTGATACATCAATACAGTGCAAATTCAGTGGTAATAAAAGGATCATAGTTAAGTATGTGGTCCTCTGATATTTTAGAAGGTCCCTAAGGCCAAGTTAAATTCAAACTCACATGAAGCATTCAGTACACATATCAGAGCTGCAAAGGTCCTTATCAGCATCCCTAAAGCATCTGTTCCTCCTCTACCAAATGAAAAGCTACTTATACAATTCAGACTGAATATCTCTGCATTTATCTTAAATTTTTCTCTAGAAATTGATAGTTCTGTAAGCCTTTTCCTTCTTTCAGGCACACTGGTGTTCCTGGCCATCTCAGCCCTTCCACTATAAACAAAACCCATGTACCACCCATATCTGAAGTATAACGCCAGACTCCTGCTTAGCTACCCCTGTAATATGGTTTAATTACGATGACTGAACTAACAGGCTGACATCATAGACTTTTACAGGCTGACCCCATGTCATCCTGATGTATCATTTTGCACCAGTTCAGTGCTGTAAATCAATTTAAGATCTCAAGCAGGTTGAAAAGGCTGGTAATGATGCTTTCTCTGCCGTCTCTGGAGACTCTACATTATACCCAACTTACATTATTTATAAAGCCTCAGTGGTGCCTCCATTAGCCTTGTAAGACTACACAAATGAGATCTTTTATACACACACACACTTGGCCTTGATTATGTAGGCTACTGCAGCTTAAACATGCTTGTCTAATTATACCCAAGTTACTTCTTTTTCCAATCTACTAAGTTATTAGATTTTATCTTTAACCCAGAATTGCTAGAAATCAAAATTACAAAGTGAAATTTAGTTTTTAACTAATAAATGTAATACACGTAGCTGAGAAAATGTGACTTACTTCCTCTTAATGCCTTAATGAACTTAGTAGAAATAAAATTAAATTCCAAGAAGTGTAAGAGGTCAATGTCTTTAACTGCCTAAAAATTGTCATTTCTCTAAAACACAAAGGTCATCAGCTCTTCAAGGATATGAAATCAAAGGATACTGCAAGGGGTAAAATGTATTTGGTTACACACCTATGGTTGTAGGGGTCAAAACTAAATCAAGGACAAATCCCTACCCTCAGAAGAAACCTGATCCTGCCTGAATCCTCTAGAGGCTCTGGCATCACCCATCTCCAAAAAAATCATCTCTCACGACCCTAGTTACACTTTCCTAAGAACTGCAGTATTACACCAATGATACACCACCTGCACAGAAATATCAAATAACTGCAAATAGGGAAGAGGGTGGGAGAGGGCAGAACAAACACTTTAATCAGTACAGCATATTTAGATCTGGCACCTACATCAGAATAACACTGATGCAACAATATTTACACCAATTGAAAATGCTGGGGCAGTGAACACTTCTGTCCCGATTCTTTTTTAATACAGCTCACCCACCTTCAATACAATTTAAAGTAATTACAAACAAGATGAAAAATCAACATGGGCAGGGAACAGTTTTCTCATTGTGTTACCGAGGTGTGGGCAAGTTATCCACAACAGACAATTAGACCCAGAGATGTTCTGAAATAAAGGCATTCTGAGATTTAGCCGCTGAGAGTTGCAGCAACAGGAAGACATAACAGAAATCATGCAACTTCTTTATCATTCCACGTACTTTGAAACTTCAGATACAATGGAAAGAAAAGAGGGGGGAGGGCAGAGAAAAAGGACAGTTGTCTCAGCACTCACGAAAACGATGCTTTCTCAGGAGATGGTTGAGACCGGCCTCAATTTTCAGAAGGAACGCGCCTTTACTGGTTATCTTGCACCGTGTATTTAAAAATTGCATGCGCTTCAAAATAAACAAAAGCTCAGCTACTGTAGTTTTGAGATCTGGCAGGCATTTGTTCCTCCTCCCCTCCTAAAGCACATCAAGGAAACGTTCTCCCTTTAAAGCCTTCATACAGCTTCAGCAACTAGAAAAACAAGCCCACGTCTGTCTCTCACGCCCACCACCCCCACCTTCCTACAGAAACAACCCCAAGAAACACTAACAAAGACAGGGAGCAGAGTAAAGGAACAGTTGTTCAACCGCGAACTCACGAATACACATGCAGTGAGGCAATCGACTCCGGTAAAGGGAAAGGAATGAGACACCAGGAGACGCAGCGGGTGTAGGCGGAAGAGGGGGAAAAAATTACGCGCCGCCGCCAAACCTTTGAATAAATTAGAGGGGATTTCGGTGCGAACTTTCCTTGACCTCGACCCCAAAGAGGCTCGCTGGGGCCGAGAAGGAAACCTGTGCGGGATGTGGCGGGGCTCGGGGCGCCAGGGTCCCCCGCCCGCGAGACCCGCTCCACCAGGCGCCTTGGAGGGCAGCGCCGGCTGTCGTCCTCCAGCTCCCGCAGGAGTCGCCCCGCCGGCGCGTGGGACACAATGGGTCCGCCGGCCGCGCGAACGGGCCTCGGCCCGGCTGCGGCACGGGAGAGATGTGAGGAGCGCGCGGAGGGGGAGCGCGGCCAGGGAGGTCCCAGCGCGGTCGGGCCCGAGGGCCGAGGCTCGGGGGCCCGGGAACTGGGCTTCCCACAGCAGAAGACCCAACAAAGACACCAGGGGAGCCCGGCGGGCTGGGCACGAGGAGAAGACGCGGTGGCAGGTTCGCTCCTCAGAGCTGCAGGGAGGCGCCATCATGGGGGGTGGGGGGTTCGCGGCCCGCCCCGCGCAAAAAGAGCCCCCTCCCTGCCGCCGCCCGCGCCCCAAGCCCAGCACGACCGCGGTGGCCCCACGGGTGCAGAGGCGACGGCGACGGCGCTGGAAAGCCTGGGGCGCCCAGGGGAGGGCGGCGACGCAGCATGAAGGGAAAGTTGGGTTCGGGTCTGTTTCGTTTTACCGGGTTAGCGGCGCGCCAGTCCGCGCGGGCGCACGAGTGGCCGGGCGAGCGGGGTCCCGCGGCCCAGGTCTGGCCGGCCGGGCGCTGCGCCGCGCTCCGCTCCCAGGGTCCCTCCCCGAGCCTCGGCCCGGCTTGAGCCGCTCGGCCTCTCCTTTCTCCGCCCGCCCGCCTGCTCTCTCCTGGAGCCTGGATTGATCTGGTCGCGCTGGCGTCAGGGAGTCGGAGCCGCCCAACCTCCACTCCTCCGCTGCCAATACCCGGCGCACTCGCCTGCCCGCCCGCCCGCTCGCTCGCTCACACGCTCACCCGCTCACCCGCTCACCCGCTCACCCGCGCGCCGCCGCCGCTGCCGCGCGACCAGGGATCCTCTCCAAATTCCCGGCCCGACCGGCGTGAGCGCAGCGCGGCCGGGGCCGGAGGACGGCGCGGGGGAGCGGCTGGAGCCACCCCCTTCTACCAGCAGCCCCACGCCCCGTTTATTCCTGGAGAAAAAACAGTGTAGCGGCGTTCAGGCTTTCCTAACCCTGCCTTTTTAGTCCCGGTGGAGCGGACTTGGTCCATTATCTGCAAGTGAATTTCGATACTCCATGTTTTTATTTTCTGAAATGTTCATTAATGCTTCCACCGCGCCCACCGAATCGTTCTATAAACGTGGAGTGCATGTTGACAGTTATCTTTGGAGACGCGCCCTTTTATGTCTAGTTTTCGTTGCCCCTCACGCACTCTCCAATAATTTGCACACCCCAGAAGTTGTACGTACCCAGAATTGGATAGCCTAGTAACTGCTGCACGTGCTTATACAAACCGTGAGTCAACAGATGCGTTTTATGTCAACTCAGGATCCAGTGATTCGAGTAGGTAACCTTGTTGCCCTAAATGACATGCCACAAGGAGATACTGCTTTAAAACTCCACATTTTTGGTCCAATTTCTACAATCTTTTAGATGATGCCAACTCCGTCACACTTAACTCTTAGCTACCTGATCTGCATAGACACTGAAAATATCTTCTAAGAGTCAACTTTTCTCTTGGCTAACTCTTGAAACTGCATAAAATCTTGGATAATTACTATAATGTTGAGTTACGTTTAGACAAGAATGATTTTTTTTTTTTTTGAGGAATAAATTTCCCATAAAAAAAAAAAAAAAAAAAAAAAATCACTCCCAGCAGTCAGAACATGCCTTCTAATTAAATTCCTTTTTCCCTTAACCTATTTGAGCACTTACTGGTCAATTCGTGGGCCTCATCTTATTTTCCCTAAAAGCAGCGTTTGACGCAGTTGATCATCCTCTGCTCCTTAGAACAACAGGAAAGTGAACCTTGTTAAATGCCACTCAGATCAGGCCACTCCCCTGTTGAAAACCCTCCCTTGATATATAGTATAAAGTATCCCATACAAGAGAACATTATTCAGCCATAAAAAGAAATGAAGTACTGATACTGATGCATGCTACATGGATAACCTTTCAAAACATATGAAGTGAAAGAAGACAGACCACACATTGTATTCTTTCACATATGTGAAATGCTCAGAGTAGGCAAGGCTATGGAGACAGAAAGTAGTTTGGTGGTTTGCATAGGGTTGGGGAAATGAGGAACCTGAGGAGTGACTGCTAAAGGTTATGGGGTGACAAAATTGTTCTAAAACTAGTTTCTGGTGGTGGTTGCGCAACTCTGTGGATATACCAAAAGCCTTTAAATTGTACACTTTAAATGGGTCAATCATTTGGTATGTGAATTTTACCTCAAGCTATTAAAAAAAAACATGACAGTGAAATGCAGTATATGACCTTGATTGGATCCTGAATGGGGAGGGGGAGCTATAAACTGTCATTTTAAAGCTGTTATTTTTTTAAAAAATCTATAGATGGCATTTATTTATTTAATTTTGAGACGGAGTCTCGCTCAGTCGCCCAGGCTGGAGTGCTATGGCATGATCTCGGCTCACTGCAACCTCTGCCTCCGGGGTTCAAGCAATTCTCCTGCCTCAGTCTCTCGAGTAACTAGGACTACAGATACCAACCACCATGCCCATCTAAGTTTTGTATTTTTAGTAGAGACAGGGTTTCACCATTTTGACCAGGCTGGTCTCGAACTCCTGGCCTCAAGTGATCCGCCCATCTCAGCCTCCCAAAGTCCTGGGATTTCAAGCATGACCCCTTGTACCCAGCCTAGATGGCCTTTCTTAGTGCAGTCCTAGTAGTCTTAAATAACTATTAATATTATTATGTATGCAATAAAATTTGATTTTGCCCATTATGCAAGTTACTTCTTTAAATGATAATAAAAATTTGGATATTCTTTTTAAAAGGACATTGATGAGACCATTGTAAAAGCTAAATATGGCCAGTATATTAATAGCATTATATTAAATTTTTTAAAAATCCTCCCTTGGGTCCTCATTTCACTCAAAGTAAAAGTTCCTATAATGAGCACAAGACTCTACATAATCTTTCCTTCCCCCTCCTTTACCACTCTGACCTGCACTTCTACTCTTCCTCTTGCTCACTTCCCCAAGTCACATTGACATTCCCACTCTTCTGGAACAATCTGGGCACATTCTCACCTCAGTATTTATGTGCTAGCTATTCCCTCCCTTTCTAAGCTCATTTTGTGTTGCTATAATAGAATACCAGATAGAGTTTGGCTATGTGTCCCCACCCAAATCTCATCTTGAATTGTAGCTCCCATAACCTCCATGTGTCATAGAAGGGACCTGGTGGGAGGTAATGGAATCATGAGGGTGGGTTCTTCTCATTCTGTTCTCATGATAGTAAGTCTTGTGAGAATCTGATGGTTTTACAAAGGGCAGTTTCCCTGCACACGCCCTCTTGCCTGCCACCGTGTAAGATGTGCCTTTGCTGCTCTTTCACCTTCTGCCATGATTGTGAGGCTTCCCCAGCCAAGTGAAACTGTGAGTCCATTAAACCTTTTTTTTTTTTGGAGACAGAATCTCTGTCACCTAGGCTGGAGTGCAGTGATGCAACCTTGGCTCACTGCAACATCCGCCTCCAAGGTTCAAGCAATTCTCCTGCCTTGGCCTCCCGAGTAGCTAGGAGTACACGCATGCACCACCACACTTGGCTAATCTTTTTTTTGTATTTTTTAGTAGAGACAGGGTTTTGCCATGTTAGCCAGGCTGGTCTCAAACTCCTGAGCTCAGGTGATCCACCTGCCGTGGCCTCCCAAAGTGCCGGGATTACAGGTGTGAGCCACCATGCCCAGCCCTAAACCACGTTTTCTTTATAAATTACCCAGTCTCGTGTATTTCTTCATAGCAGTATGAAAATGGACTAATGCAACCACCACTAATACAAACTATTGTGTAGTTTATACACAATAGAAGTTAATTTAGCTCATGGCTGTGGGGGCTGGGAAATCCAAAATCAAGAGGCTGCATCTGGTGAGGGCCTTCTTCCTTCATCATAACATAGCAGAAGGCATCACATAGCAAGAGAGAGAACATGAGAGGGAGGGTAGAAAAGGGCCAAACTCATACTTGTATCAGTAATCCACTCCTAAGATACCAAACCGCACTCCTGTAGTGCCATTAATCTATTCATGAGGGCAGATCCCTGTTAAAAGAAAAACTTTTACGCAAATTAAATTTAACAGAGTTTAATTGAGCAAAGAGCAATTTGAGAACTGAGCAGCCCCCAGAACCAGAATCGTTTCAGAGCAACTTTGGGGCTGCCACAGGGTCAGATGATATTTATGGGCAGAGAAGGAAAAGAGACAGAAAATGGAGTGAGGTACAGAAAAAAGCTGGATTGGTTAGAGCTAAATTTTTGCCTTATTTTAACACAGTTTGAACAGTTGGCTGCCTGTGATTGACCAAAACTCTGTGGTTGGTACAAGAGGTGGTTACAATCTGTTTGCATATCCAATTAGGTTACAGTTTGCTGTGTCCAGAGAAACCTTTAGGCTTAACTTAAAATATGTATGGGCCGGGCGTGGTAGCTCACGCCTGTAATCCCAGCACTTTGGGAGGCCAAGGTGGGCGGATCACCTGCGGTCAAGAGTTTGAGACCAGCCTGACCAACATGGAGAAACCCGTCTCTACTAAAAATACAAAATTAGTTGGACGTGGTGGCGCATGCCTGTAATCTCAGCTTCTCAGGAGGCTGAGGCAGGAGAATCAGTTGAATCGGGGAAGTGGAGGCTGCAGTGAGCTGAGATTGCTCCATTTTACTCCAGCCTGGGCAACAAGAGCAAAACTCCATCACAAAAAAAGTATATGTGTATATATATATATATATATATATATATATATATGGAGGCAGCTGTAGTCTAAACTTAATTTAATAGCCCTCATGACATCATCACTTCTTAAAGTTCTTACCTCTCAACACTGCTGCATTGGGGATTAAGTTTACAATATATAAACTTTGGGGATGCATGCAAGCCATAGCACTCCCTAGACAGCTCTTCCCACAGATGTCCACATGGCTCACTCCTTCATCTCCCTCAAGTCTTCACTCAAATGTCTCCATATTATTTAGCCAAAAGAGCAGGATTTTTGGTCTACTGTGTTCGTTGCTATAATCTCAGTGCCTAAGCAGTGCCTGGTATTTAATAGGAGCATATTAAATATCTGTTGAATGAATCAATGAGTAAATGAAGCACTGTTCTAGCAGGGGATATGGTGGCAAGCAGAAAAAAATCCCTGCCCTCATCAAGGAAGACAGATAATAAATAAATAAATACATGGCTGGACATGGTGGCTCACACCTGTAATCCCAGCACTTTGGGAGGCCAAGGCAGGTGGATCATGAGGTCAGGAGTTCAAAACCAGCCTGGCCAGCATGGTGAAACGCCGTCTCTACTAAAAAAAAAAAAAAAAAAAAAAAAGCCGGGCATGGTGGCATGTGTCTGTAGTCCCAGCTACTTGGGAGACTGAGGCAGGAGAATTACTTGAACCTGGGAGGCAGAGGTTGCAGTGAGCTGAGATCGTGCCACTGTACTACAGCCTGGATGATAGAGCGAGACTCCATCTCAAAAAATAAATAATGAAATAAATAAATACACAAATATGCTAGAGAGTGGTACAAGTGATGGAAAAAAACAGGGGAAGAGGGATTGAGAACGGGATAGATGACTATTTCTAAAGGGACAGAGGAAACCTCACTGCAAGAGGTCCTGAAGGAAGGGAAGGAAGCACAGTACATAGTCTTGAGGGATGAATTCCCAACCTCCCAAGCAGAAGGAAGAGCAAGTGTAAAGACCTAGAAGCTGAGTCTACTTTACGCATGCACTGAAAAGCCAGGGGGCGGGGTTGGGGGCAGTGCAGTGATGTAGGAAAAGCTAGTGACTGGAGGGAAGGCAGAGTATGTGGACCCAGATGCACACAAGCTGGTGCTTGCTTGCAGAGGTGAGAACACAGGAATGGTCTCTTCTCAACACTCTCATCTTGGTGAAATTGCCAGGGAACCTGCTTCCTGAGAATGGTGGGATTGAAGAGATGCTGGAGGTTGGAAAAGAGAGGAGTGATATCTAACAGTCATCTAGGAGTGTTTGAAAGCAAATGAACTCTGGAAATGTGGTAGGATTGCTACTATTAAGTGTCCATTTGAGGTTAGTGGCCATTAATTAATTTATTTATCTGAGACGGAGTCTTGCTCAGTCACCCAGGCTGGAGTGCAGTGTCACGATCTTGCCTCACTGTCACGATCTCAGCTCACTGCAACCTCTACCTCCCGGGTTCAAGTGATTCTCCTGCCTCAGCCTCCCTAGTAAGTGGGATTACAGGCATGCACCAGCATGCCCAGTTAATTTTTGTATTTTCAGTAGAGACGGGGTTTCACCATGTTGGCCAGTCTGGTCTCAAACTCCTGACCTCAGGTGATCCACCTGCCTCAGCCTCTCAAAGTGCTGGGATTACAGGCATGAGCCACTACGCCCAGTTTAGTGGTCATGAATTTAAAGTAAGACCGGTCAGCATGGCTGTGGGTTTTTCTCCAGCCTCGGTTAACCTAAGGGGACAGAGCTGAGTTTAACTAGGGCTGGGGTTTTGCAGGTGTATGTCATGGAAGGAAAGGGCATCAGACAGCGGAAGGTATAGGCAATGGAGTGACTGTGGGGGTCTGTGATAGGAAGAAGGCGAAAACGTATAGTAATGTGAAATGTTGGAAAGATGATAGGATCCACCGAGTGAAGGTCCCAGTGGGGTCCATGAGTTACTGGAGTTGGGACCCTTTCCCAAAAGCTGGGGAGCAGTCTGGGAATGAGATACTTGAAATTGAAATCATGATGCTGGGGCAGTTTTGAGCAATGCCAAGATGTAAGGGTGTGACCAGAGATAGTGTACGGCTGAGGTAGAGAGGAGGACAGGATCCTTCCAGAAAAGGAGATATTGAGGAACTGAAGGCAAATTAATTATGTTATGTAATCAGTTTATCGGGAAAAAATCAGCTACTAATCACTTAAGAGAAGCTCTTAAAATTGGCTGCAAATTTTATATAAGCAAAATGTAAATCCAAAAACTTGTTTTAAGAGATGATTCTACTCAATAGAAAAATAAATGTAATGATTTATAGTTCAGCTCCCTCAGGGAATTTAAGTGACTCAGTTTTCCTGGAATGAGCCTGCCAAGGATCATTGGTGTGTTATTTTTCATATTAAAAGGAATGCTGGCCCGGCATGGTGGCTCATGTCTGTGATTCCAGCACTTTGGGAGGCCAAGGTGGGGGTCAGGAGTTCGAGACCAGCCTGGGCAACATAGTGAAACCCCATCTCTACAAAATATACAGAAAATTAGCCAGGTGTGGTGATACACGCCTATAGTCCCAGTTACTCAAGAGGCTAAGGTGGGAGGATGGATTGAGTCTGGAAGGTCAAGTCTGCAGTGAGTTGTGAGGATGCCACTGCACTCCAGCCTGGGCCAAAGAGCAAGACTCTGTCTCTGAAAAATATGTTGTTGTTGTTGTTGTTGGAATCCTTTATTCTCCCATCACACCCTTTGCTCCAAAGAAGTTATAGCTCTCTGTAATTATAAATGTATTTAGTCAAATTGTTGAGTATCCAGTGAGAAAACCCCACTGCTCTTCTAAGTACTATGTGGGTGGGAGCTGTATCTAGTTTGTGTTCCCATCTCCAAGCCCAAAGTTTGCACAGACCTGTCATGGCAGATCCTCAAATATTTGCTGAAAGAATAAATCTCTAATACAACTGTTGTGGTCAAATACAAATTGGTATTTTTTCTTAATTACAGCATACTTCATAGTAATTGTCCTCATTATTGCCCCCACGTCTGAAATTCAGATCTAATTATAAATTGTAGGAATTAATAAAAAGTTGTCAGCCCTTTTCCTAAGAGTTTTGTAACAGTCTATACATTACAAAGTTCCATGTGAAAATTCTATGGTAAACATTATGATGACAGTAAAACTTTGTATTTCCAGTTTCTTAAATTTGTGGGGTGATATGGTTTGGCTCTGTGTCCACACCCAAATCTCATGTTGAATTGTAATCCCCATGTGTCAGGGGAGTGACCTGGTGGAAGGTGATTGGATCATGGGGGGCAGATTTCCCCCATGCTGTTCTTGTGATAGTGAGTGAGTTCTCATGAGATGTGATAGTTTAAAAGTATAGCACTTCCCCCTCACTCTCTCTCTCCTGCTCCACAATAATGAGACATGCTTGGTTTCCTCTTCAACTTCCACCATAATTGTAAGTTTCCTGAGGAGTCCTAGGCTTGCTTCCTGTTTAGTCTGCAGAACTGTGAGTCAGTTAAACCTCTTTTCTTCATAAATTATCCAGTCTCAGGTAGTTCTTTATAGCAGTGTGAGAATGGACTAATACAGAAAATTGGTACCAGGAAAGTGGGGAATTACTATAAAGATACCTGAAAATGTGGAAGTGACTTTGGAACTGGGTATTGGGCAGAGGTTGGAACAATTTGGCACACAGAAGACAGGAAGATGTGGGAAAGTTTGGAGCTTCATGGAGACTTATTGAATGATTTTGACCAAAATGCTAATAGTGATATGGATAGTGAAGTCCAGACTGAGTTGATCTCAGATAGAAATGAGAAACTTATTGGGAACTAGAGTAAAGGTCACTCTTGCTATTCTTTAGCCAAGAAACTGATAGCATTGTGCCCTTGCTGTAGAGATCTGTGGAACTTTGAACTTGAGAGAGATGACTTAAGGTATCTGGCAGAAGAAGTTTCTAAGCAGCAAAGCACTCGAGATGTGGTCTGGCTGCTCCTCACAGCATACAGTCATATGTGTTCACAAAGAGATGGTCTGAAATTGGAACTTATATTTAAAAGGGAAACAGAGCATAAAAGTTTAGAAAATTTGCAGCCTGATCATATGGTTGAAAAAGAAAACAGAGCCATTTTCTGGGGACAAATTCAAGCTGGCTGCAGAAATTTGCATAAGTAAAAACCCAAATATTAACAGCCAAGACAGTGGGGAAAACATCTCCAGGGCATGTAAGAGACCTTTGCAGCAGCCCCTCCCATGATAGGCCTGGAGGCCTATGAGGGAAAAAAGGTTTTGTGGGCCATGCCCAGGGCCCTGCTGCTCTATGCAGCTTTGGGACATGATGCCCTGCAACCGAGCCCCTCCAGCTCCAGCCATGTCTAAAAGGGGCCAAGGTACAGCTTGGGCTGTTGCTTCAGAGGGTGCAAGCCCCAAGCTTTGACAGCTTCCATGTGATGTTGGGCCTGCAGGTGCATAGACGACAAGAGCTGAGCTTTGGGAGCCTCTGCCTAGATTTCAGATAATGTACAGAAATGCCTGGATGTCCAGGCAGAAGTGTGCTGCCAAGATGGAGTCCTCATGGAGAGCCTCTACTAGGGCAGTACAGAGGGGAAATGTGGGATTGGAGCCCTCACATAGAGTCCCCACTGGGGCGCTGCCTAGTAGAGCTGTGAGAAGAGGGCTGTCGTCTTCCAGACCCCAGAATGGTAGATCCACCAACTGCTTGCACTGTGCACCTGGAAAAGCTGCAGGCACTCAATGCCAGCCTGTGAATGCAGCCAAAGGGGGCTGTACACTGCCACAGGGGCATTGGAGTTGCAGAGCCACAGGAGGTGCCAAAGGCCTTGGAAGCCCACCCCTTGCATCAATGTGACCGGGATGTGAGACATGGAGTCAAAGGAAATTATTTTGGAGTTTTAAGATTTAATGACTGCCCTGCTGGGTTTTGAACTTGCATGGGGGCCTATAGCCCCTTTGTTTTGGCCCATTTCTCCCATTTGGAATGGGAGTATTTACACAATTTCTCTATCCCCATTGTATCTTGGAAGTAACTAACTTTTTTTTTATTTTACAGGCTTATAGGCAGAAGGGATTTGCCTTGTCTCAGATGAGACTTTGGACTTGGGGGCTTTTGAGTTAATGCTGGAATGAGTTAAAACTTTGGGGGACTATTGAAAAGGGATAATTGTATTTTGCAATGTGAGAAGGACATGAGATTTGGGAGGGGAGGGGGCAGAATGATATGGTTTGGCTCTGTCCCCACCCAAATCTCATGTTGAATTGTAATCCCCACGTCAGGGGAGAGACCTGGTGGGAGGTGATTGAATCATGGGGGCAGATTTCCCCCATGTTGTTCTCATAATAGCAAGTGAGTTCACATGAGATGTGATGGTTTAAAAGTGTAGCATATGTAGGTTCTCTCTCTCCTGCTCTACTATGGTAAGATGTGGCTTGCTTTTCCTTCACCTTCTACCATGATTATAAGTTTCCTGATATCTCTTAGCCATGCTTCCTGTTAAGCCTGCAGAACTGTGAGTCAATTAAACCTCTTTTCTTCATAAATTACCCAGTCTCAAGTAGTTCTTTACAGCAATGTGAGAACAGACTAATACATGGGGCATTCTATACTCTTTGCTTAATGGAATTATTGTCTTGTGCTACATTGTCAGTGAAGTCAGGAAGTATTTGTAACATTTACACACAGACCTTTGAGGATAATTTATTCTCTCACTCACTTTCCTGCCACGTGAAACTTCAATACTTCAATGTCCTTATTCCCCAAAACATCACAGAGAATATTACTGCTACTGGACTCCTGATATAGACTGACAGCATTCTCTTCACTTATCTGATCTCTATTAATTCAATCATTTTATATCCATTGTTCAAATGTTGCTCCTAAATTCACCTAACAAAAGCAGAGTAAACAGACAACCCACACAGTGGGAGAAAATATTTGCAAACTATGCCTCCAACAAAGGACAAATATCCAGAATCTATAAGGAACTCAAATCAGCAAACAATAATAATAATTATAATCCCATCAAAAAGTGGGTTAAGTAAATATAAATAGACAATTCTCAAAAGAAGATATGCAAACGACCAACAAACATGAAAAAAATGCTCAACATCATTAATTATCAGGGAAATGCGAATTAAAACCACAATGAGATACCACCTTACTCCTGCAAGAATGACCATAATTTAAAAATCAAAAATAATAGATGTTGGTATGGATGTGGTGAAAGGGAACACTTTTACACTGCTAGTGGGAATGTAAACTAGTACAACTACTATGGAAAACAGTATGGAGATTCCTTAAAGAACTAAAAGTAGAACTACCATTTGATCCAGCAACCCCACTGTTGGGTACCTTCCCAGAGGAAAAGAAGTCATTATGTGAACAAGATATTTGCATATACATGTTTATAGCAGCACAATTTGCGATTGCAAAAATATGGAACCAGCCTAAATGTCCATCAACCAGCAAGTGGATAAAGATAATGTGGGCTGGGTGTAGTGGCTCACCCCTGTAATCCCAGCACTTTGGGAGGCCGAGGTGGTTGGATCACCTGAGGTCAGGAGTTTGAGATCAGCCTGCCCAACATGGAGAAACCCCGTGTCTACTAAAAATACAAAGATTAGCCAAGCATGGTGGCAGCCACCTGTAATCCCAGCTACTCGGGAGGCTGAGGTGGAAGAATTGCTTGAACCCAGGAGGCAGAGGTTGCCCAGTGAGCCGAGATCGCACCACTGCACTGCAGCCGGGGTGACAGAGCAAGACTCCATCTCAAAAAAAAAAAAAAGTGATATATATATATATACACACACACACACACACACACACATATATAGTAGTATACCATGGTATACTACTCAGCCATAAAAAGGAACAAAATAACACCATTCACAGCAACCTGGATGGAGTTGGAGACCATTATTCTAAGTGAAATAACTTAGGAATGCAAAACCAATTGGTGCATACTCTCACTTGTAAGTGGGAGCTAAGCTATGAGAATGCAAATATGTAAGAATAATACAATGGACTTTGGGGACTTGTTGGGGAAAGGTGGAGGTGGGGGTGAGGGATAAAAGACTACACATTGGGTACGGTGTACACTGCTCAGGTGATGGGTGTCCCAAAATCTCAGAAGTCACCACTAAAGAACTTATCCATGTAATGAAAACCACCTATTCCCCAGAAAGTACTGAAATAAAATTGAAATGAGAGCCTTTTTCAAGTGTTGTTACATATCAAACTTATAATGGCTAGAGTTGACAGAGCACTTACCTGTCACAATACTAAACACCTGAGAGGCATCATCTCTTTCAGTCTCAAATCTCCATACAAGGTAGATGCCATCTTCCTTATCTGTGGATAGTATCAGTGTTTATTGAATAGGGTTTGTGAGAAACAATAATAATAGTGATAATAATAGCTAACACTTATGTTTACTGTTTGCCAGACATTGTTCTGAGCACCTTACATATATGTTATAAACTCCTTTTTTCTTCAGATCAATCCTATGAGATAGATACTATGCTATTTCCATTTTATAGATGAGGAAACTGAAACACCAACATGTTAAGTGACTTGCCAAGGTCACATAGCAAGTATGCTAATGCATCTAAAGTACTTAATGAAGTATCTGGCATATATATGTGTTCAGCAAATGTAGCCAATATTCTTTTCACTGGACATTCATAGTGTTGTACTTAAGTGAAGTATTTTAGGTAGACTCAATTAGTGGATTAGTACCTTTTTTAAAGTTTTAATGATCACATGATTTCCAGAAAAAGTTATTTAACAATTTTGCTTTCAAAAGTTATTTCCCTTCACTAGGCCTTCATCCATTGGCAAGGTTTTCCATGCTGAAAGATTGGCTCTGGCTACATTTAACACAAAACCTGAATAACAGCAGCTTAAGCAAGATAGGATTTACTTTATCACTTATAGAAAGAGACCAGAAAAAGGAATTTCAGGGACAGTTCAGTAGGGCAGCTCAGGACCATAACTGGCACAAACCAGGGGTTTGAACGTGTGTCAGGTAAATTTTAAAAACCCCCAGTAATCGATTCAGAGGTGTTAGGCCAAGGTCTCTGTGATTCCCTTTGCCTCTCCCTCACTGTTGATTATAAAATGGCCACTGCAGCTCCAGTCACCTCTTTATTCTGGACAGGAAAAATAAACAGGCAAGAAAAAGAGGGATGGACCAAGCCTGAAGCCCCTTTAAGGAAGACACCACTTACCACCATGGGTGATAGGCTGTCATCACTACCAGAACATCTGCCAATGCATCCTTGGTGAGAACTCTCATGTGGCTTTTCCTATTTATAAAGATGGCTAGGAAATATCATTTTTGGTTTTTAATCTAAGCAAACTATTTTTAATCCAGACAACAAAAGGACAAAGTGAGAAAGAAGGTAAAGGATGAATGCAGTGGTGTGCTCCAAATGTCTTGTACTGACTGTGAGAGCTGGTGGTGACATTTTCAGATTTTTTGCAAGCTTATTAAACACATTGCTAGCCTGAAATTGGCCACGGTGGGAGCATTTACATTGCAAAAATTGTCAAACACTGAAAATTAAGGCCCTGCTCCCTTTTGTGGAGAGGCAGTTGCTAAACTTTTACCAGCACACCACTGAATATTGGATAGGTAACTAGGAGTCCCTGCTACTGAAGGCTTTTTTTTTCTGTCTTACTACGTTTTCCACTTATTTCTGACTTTACTGGTTGAGACTTATTAACACATAGGTAAGTAATCTTTTGAAATACTTGGTGTTTTAATAATCCTCCTCTCTTTATTCTATTGAGTTTTATTCTTTCTGCAGAGAATGTACAAGTTGTTTCTTGGTAGTAAGTTAGGAGAGTCATAAAATATTGTGAATTTCTGTTCTAGACATTTAAAAGTTTTATTTTAAAATATTCTGATCTAGAAAGATTCAGATATATTCAGAAATAGCTTCTTAATTTTATATTTGAAGCAATTGTGATATCAAGCTGTTGCTAAGACCATTAGCTTTTCTAAGGCATAATTTTACTGAGGTAGAAAAAAATACCTTACAATAATTTTTCTTCCCAAATTTAATCCTGAGAAAAGGGTAAAGTGGAATATTGTCCCCTCCTGGTTATAAGGAGGAGTCAATGGCTCTTCACTCTCAAGGACGAGACTTCCTAAATAGGTCTTTTCCCCTTTTCTTTAGAATGTAAACAGGTACTTAAAAGCACAGCATTGACAATGACAAAGAATACTTTCCTTTTGGCTTGAAAGAAGGCAATAAGAAGAAAGATTTTAGGAGCTGAGCTGAAAATTAAGAAGAAAGCCTCAAGGGTTTGTGAGCATGAACCTACTTAAGGGGTCTTGCCTCCAAGACAGTGTTTAGGATGTACAGAAAGAAGCACGGGAAACAAAGGTATGTATCAGTTAGAGTTGCAACATGTACCTTAGATGTTTCTTTGAAAAATCTCGCTTTGTATGACTTCCTTTAGTGTTATCCAACTGTAGTAGCTATGATGAAGAATTTCTTTAATAAAAAAATGATCCGTATTGATTAGTCTGAAAGGCTTGGCTATGCAGCTGAATTATACATATTTGAACACTGTTTATTGAGGGCTTTTAGAGGATGGTCAACAAATGACACCTGCTTGCTTTCCTAAGTATGAAGCCAAATAAAGACCAAAATCAGGCCCAGCACAGTGGCTCATGCCTGTAATTCCAGCGCTTTGGGAGGCTAAGGCGGGAAGATTGCTTCAGCCCAGGAGTTAAGGGCCACAGTGAGCTATCATTGCACCAGGGCACTCCAGCCAAGGTGGCAGACCCTGTCCCCAAAAAATAAAACAAACAAAAATCAGAAGTCAGAGAGATAAAAGTCTAAATATGATCTTTATTATCTAAAACGTGGACTGGAAGATTTGGCCTTAGATCTGTGGCCAAATTTGCTTGCTAATGTTTTACCTCTAAATTAAAAAGTCTCGGATACTACCATAGTGGAACAGCCACAGGCTGCAATTTATTTGCAATAACTGTGGATCACAAAAGGTCTCTCTCTCATGAGAAAATGCCCTTCTTCTGGTTTCCCGAAAGATTATTCCACTCTGTATCAGTTTATACCCTTAGTTACCTCATCTTTCAAAAGACAGGCTAATGTTGTGCTTTTCCATTTGAGACAAGGTGATCACTTTTTTCCCCAGCTAACCAAGGGAGGCTCCATTTTGCCTAAATAAGACTTCCTGAAATTGTCCTTGTTTATTTGTTTTGAGGTCTTACTCTGTCTCCCAAGCTGGAGTGAAGTGGTGCAATGACATCTCACTACAGGCTCGAACTCCTGAGTTTGAGCCCATCCTTTCATTTCAGACTCCCTAGTAGTTCTAGGTCTGCAGGTGCATGCCACCACAATCAGCTTTTTTTTTTTTAATGGATATAGGATCTTCCTGGTCTTGAACTCCTGGCCTCAAACAGTCCTCCAGCCTTGGCTTCCCAGAATGCTGGGTAGAACCCACAGGGATTCAGATGTAGGTGGGCCACCACATCCAACCAAGTTCGTGTTTTCTTCTTAGGTGCTTAAGCTCAAATTGTATCCGTTTCAAATGGGTTGTATTGTCCCCAAAAGCCACGGCTAAGTTGGAAGGCTTTGTGTAAAATCACAGGAGACAAAATAGTAAGTAAAAACATGGGAACGTTACTATAGAAAGTCCTGATGACAGTTAAAGAACAGTGTTAACTTAGTTGGCTAATGTTTAATGAGTACCTACTGCATGCTGGGCACAGTTCTAAGCACTGGATGACTGCAGTGAGCAAGAAGCTTCCACTTTAAGTTGGCAATGATATTTTATTTGAGGAGAGCAACAATGAACACTGGAACACAAGATCTAAGCTATAAGTACAATAAAACAGAGTAATGTAACAGAGAATGATGTTGGGGGTGGACACCTTTATATTTTTCAGCCATACTCTCAATAACCTCAGGAGTCTTCTCTTCAAAAAATGAAGAATTGCACAATTTCTTCACCAGCAACAACCTTTCTTTTCCTGTAGTCTCAACTCTTTCTCTCCATTGACTCCTTCCCCGAACAGTAAACATCCTAAAAATATACACATATGCACACAACTTATAAATACACAAAACAGAGCCACAAAAATAAAACCCTTCTTGTTCCTAAATATTTATCTAGTTTTATCCATTTTCTTTTTCTCTTCTCATTCACACTTCCAGAAAGAGTAGTTTATGCCCCACTGTCTTCATTTTGTGAATCACATTCATCCCATAACCCACTAAAATCCAACTTCTGTCTGCTCCATGCCATTGAAACTATTCTTGCTAAGACAGGGCCATTGCATACTGCTGGGTAGGTTGTATATATACAGTCTTTTCCTGGTTAAAATTTCATTGACCTTTGTATTGCCAAATCTAATAAATACTTTTCTGTCTTTATTCAGTTGCATGGCTCAGATTCATTAAACACTACTAGTCATAAGTCTTCCATTCTCAAAAACCTTGGCTTTGTCAAAGGCTGGAAACAACACAACTGTCCGTTCCTAGAGGTCTAGCTGAATTAACACAATGGAGTACTTTGGAGCTATAACAAAGTGTTAGGACTGTTTTTTATATGCTACAGAGAGTAATTGCCAGGATATATTGTTAAGTGAAAAAAGTTGAGTAGAGAAAAATATGTATTGTATGTTATCATTTATTTTTAAAAGGTGAGGGATATGAACATATACATATTTGATCATAAAAAAATAATGGAAGGATAAACAAAAAAATATTTTACAGTTACATAGAGGGCAGAGGGGAAAAAAGGTCGAGAAAACAGGATGGAAGCTAGATGTCTCTGAATATACCATGTTTTGTGGATTTGACTTTGAACCCTGGAAATATTTTACCTACTTATAAAATGAAAGTCATTTTGTAAAAGAATCTAAATAGAAACTAAAATAGAAATAAAACTAAAATAAATAGAAACTAAAATAAAAAAACAAATCAACCTGTTAATCAAGCTTGTGATACAGAAAGGAATTATTTCAAATGACTTAAAAAATGCAGGCAGATCACGCGGTCAGGAGATCGAGACCATCCTGGTTAACACAGTGAAACCCCGTTTCTACTAAAAACAAAAATAAATCAGTTGGGTGTGGTAGCGTGCACCTGTAGTCGCAGCTACTCAGGAGGCTGAAGCAGGAGAATCGCTTGAACCCAGGAGGCAGAGGTTACAGTGAGCTGAGATTGCACCACTGCCCTCCAGCCTGGCAAGAGTGAGACTCCATCTCAAAAAAAAAAAAAAAGGCCAGGCACGATGGCTCACGCCTGTAATCCCAGCACTTTGGGAGGCTGAGGTAGGTGGATCACGAGGTCAGGAGTTCAAGACCAGCCTGGTCAAGATGGTGAAACCCCGTCTCTACTAAAAATGCAAAAAATTAGCCAGGTGTGGTGGCACGTGCCTGTAATCCCAGCCACTCCAGAGGCTGAGACAGAGAATTGCTTAAACCTGGAGGGGCGGAGGTTGCAGTGAGCCGAGATTGTGCCACTGTACTCCAGACTGGGTGACAGAGCGAGACTACATCTCAAAAAAAAAAAAAAAAAAAAGCCACAATCTGTAAATCCTTGGTGGAATATAATTGAAGGGCAAAAATAACTAAAAAAGAAAAGAAAACTTTCAGTAGTCATATCATTATTAATAATATTTGGCATTTTACATTTGAAATTATCATAAAGATATACAGTGATGCAACACATAGTGATGTTTTGGTCAATGATGGACTGCCTGTATGATGGTGGTTCCACATAAGATTAGAATGTAGCTGAGGAATTCCTGTCACCTAGTGACATTGCCATCATAATGTCATAGCATGATTCATTACTCCTGTTTGTGGTGATGCTGGTGTTAACAAACTGGCTGTACTGCCAGTTACATAAAAGTATAGCACATACAATTATGTACAGTACATAATACTTGATAATAAATGACTATGTCACTGGTTTATATGTTTACTAACTATATTTTGTAACATTATTTTAGAGTGTAGTTCTTCTACTTATTAAAGTTAACTGTAAAGCAATCTCAGGCAGGTCCTTCAGGAGGTATTCCAGAAGAAGGTATTGTTATCATAGGAGGTGACAGCTCCATGCATGTCATCTCAGAAGATTTTCCAGTGGGGCAAGATGTGACAGTGGGAAGCAGTGATATTGATCCTTATCCTGTACAAGCCTAGGTGGATGTGTGTGTCTGTGTCTTAGTTTTTAACAACAAAAAAATTCAAAAGCAAAAGAAAATATTTAAAATTTAAAATAGAAAACTTTATGGAATACTAACAATAGAAAGAAAATATTTTTGTACAATTGTACAATGTGCTTGTATTTTAAGCTAAGTGATTATGAAATAACTCAAAAGTTAAAAAATTTAAAAGTTTATAAAATCTAAAAGTTATAGTAAGTTAAGGTTAATTTATTATTGAAGATAGCCTTTATTATCTAAATTCAGTGTAGCCTAAGTGTGCAGTGTTTATAAGTCTACAGTAGTGTATAGTAATGTCCTAGGCCTTCACATTCACCCATCACTTACTCTCTGACTCACACAGAGCAATTTCCAGTCCTACAAGCTCTATTCATGGTAAATGCCCCATACAAGTGTACCATTTAAAATCTTTCCTATTTTATTTTATTTTCATCTGAATGAAGATAATAAAGTACTTTTACTGCAGGTTTGTTGCATTTAAATGACACAATGTAAGGGGTAAAAGTGTACAACACATAAAACCCCAGCATCAAACAAACAAGCGAAACAAAACACCAGCATCACTCATTTCCTCTAAATTCACAGTACAAAAGCAAATTATGGAAATGATGCGAGAGGGAACCAACAATGGCACGTTTTCTTCTTTCTTAAGGAAAGTCATAGCAGTTATTAATATTTATTCCCCTGTGAAGTACGTTGTTCTAATTTCCATTATTCCAAGGGGAAGTTCTGTCCTTGAGGACACCCAAAATTATGCTATTACACGGCCACATCAGCAGCATCCTGGGCACTGGGAGAAAAGCCAAGCNATCTAAAAGTTATAGTAAGTTAAGGTTAATTTATTATTGAAGATAGCCTTTATTATCTAAATTCAGTGTAGCCTAAGTGTGCAGTGTTTATAAGTCTACAGTAGTGTATAGTAATGTCCTAGGCCTTCACATTCACCCATCACTTACTCTCTGACTCACACAGAGCAATTTCCAGTCCTACAAGCTCTATTCATGGTAAATGCCCCATACAAGTGTACCATTTAAAAATCTTTCCTATTTTATTTTATTTTTCATCTGAATGAAGATAATAAAGTACTTTTACTGCAGGTTTGTTGCATTTAAATGACACAATGTAAGGGGTAAAAAGTGTACAACACATAAAACCCCAGCATCAAACAAACAAGCGAAACAAAACACCAGCATCACTCATTTCCTCTAAATTCACAGTACAAAAGCAAATTATGGAAATGATGCGAGAGGGAACCAACAATGGCACGTTTTCTTCTTTCTTAAGGAAAGTCATAGCAGTTATTAATATTTATTCCCCTGTGAAGTACGTTGTTCTAATTTCCATTATTCCAAGGGGAAGTTCTGTCCTTGAGGACACCCAAAATTATGCTATTACACGGCCACATCAGCAGCATCCTGGGCACTGGGAGAAAAAGCCAAGCAGCTCATTCTCTCTACAAAGTTGTTGCTCCATAAATAGTGTAATGATAGGATCATTTCACCATTACCAAGGCTCCTATCAGGGTCCCTACATGCCTTGACCAGTGAGGTCCTGAGGTCAGTAGAGTCACAAGTGAGCAGGCCACGGGTACTTCTAAGTAGGAAAGCATGAGAGCGTGAGAGAAGTCCACTCAGGTCTGCTGATTCAGCTATCAATAAAGGCTAAGAACATTCAGACTTATAAACTCCTTGAATGCCACCCCTCATTCTCTGTGGTTCTCTCAATTCAAGGTAGCAATATGTCATCTCTGAAGTTGCTCCTGAAAATAGAGGGCAGGTGATGGCTAGGCATGGTGGCTCACGCCTGTAATCCCAGCACTTTGGGAGGCCGAGGTGGGTGGATCACTTGAGGTCAGGAGTTCGAGACCAGCCTGGCCAACATGGCGAAATCCCATCTCTACTAAAAATATAAAAATTAGCCTGGTGTGGTGGCTTGCCCCTGTAATCCCAACTACTTGGGAGGCTGAGACATGAGAATTGCTTGAACCTGGAAGGCAGAGGTTGCAGTAAGCCAAGATCATGCCACTGCACTCCAGCCTGAGTGACAGAGCGAGATCATGATCCACAACAAGGCTAAGTGAATGTGTATAAAGTGTAAAGCAGCAGCTCTCTACCTCTCATGGGCATTAGAAATACCTGTGTATGTTTCTAAACATATGAGGGCTTGGACTTCACTCCTTAACCTCCAAAGGTGGAGCTCCAGGGAGATAGGTCTTGCCAAAGTTGAGTTGGCAATTCTGATGTGTGCCACAAAGAACTAACTATTGGTACAATGTTTCTGCCAGGCCTTGATTTCTGCCAAGATTGAACAATCTTTATTTTTGTGTAACTAGAGATGATTTATCAATGGTGCATTTTACAAGATCACCACGTTAAGAATTCCTTCGTTTGACTAACCTGGCTTCAGATTACCCACCAACAGGTGTGCATAAAATGTCAATTCACTTCATAACCAAAGTTAGAATTTTATTTTATTTTATTTTATTTTATTTTATTTATTATTATACTTTCAGTTCTAGGGTACATGTGCACAACGTGCAGGTTTGTTACATAGGTATACATGTGCCATGTTGGTGTGCTGCACCCATTAACGCGTCATTTACATTAGGTATATCTCCTAATGCTATCCCTCCCCGCTAACCCTACCCCACGACACACCCCAGTGTGTGATGTTCCCTACCCTGTGTCCAAGTGTTCTCATTGTTCAATTCCCACCTATGAGTGAGAACATGCAGTGTATGGTTTCCCTCCTTGCGATAGTTTGCTCACAGTGATGGTTTCCAGCTTCATCCATGTCCCTGCAAAGGATATGAACTCATCCTTTTTTATGGCTACATAGTATTCCATGGTGTATATGTGCCACATTTTCTTAATCCAGTCTATCATTGATGGACATTTGGGTTGGTTCCAAGTTTTTGCTATTGTGAATAGTACCGCAGTAAACATACGTGTGCATGTCTTTATAGCAGCATGATTTATAATCCTTTGGGTATATACCCAGTAATGGGATGGCTGGGTCATATGGTACATCTAGTTCTAGATCCTTGAGGAATCGCCATACTGTTTTCCACAATAGTTGAACTAGTTTACAGTCCCACCAACAGTGTAAAAGCATTCCTATTTCTCCACATCCTCTCCAGCACCTGTTGTTTCCTGACTTTTTAATGATTGCCATTCTAACTGGTGTGAGATGCTATCTCATTGTGGTTTTGATTTGCATTTCTCTGATGGCCAGTGATGACTGTTTTTTCATGTGTCTGTTGGCTCCATAACTGTCTTCTTTTGAGAAGTGTCTGTTCATATCCTTTTCCCACTTTTTGAAGGGGTTGTTTGATTTTTTTCTTGTAAATTTGTTTGAGTTCTTTGTAGATTCTGGATATTAGCCCTTTGTCAGATGTGTAGATTGTAAAAGTTTTCTGCGGTTCTGTCTGTTGCCTGTTTATTCTGATGGCGGTTTCTTTTGCTGTGCAGAAACTCTTTAGTTCAATTAGATCCTATTTGTCTACTTTGGCTTTTGTTGCCATTGCTTTTGGTGTTTTAGTCATGAAGTCCTTGGCCATGCCTGTGTCCTGAATGGTATTGCCTAGGTTTTCTTCTAGGGTTTTTATGGTTTTAGGTCTAACATTTGAGTCTTTAATCCATCTTGAATGAATTTTTGTATTAGGTGTAAGGAAGGGATCCAGTTTCAACTTTCTATATATGCCTAGCCAGTTTTCCCAGTACCATTTATTAAATAGGGAATCCTTTCCCCAGTTCTTGTTTTTGTCAGGTTTGTCAAAGGTCAGATGGTTGTAGATGTGTGGTATTATTTCTGAGGGCTCTGTTCTGTTCCATTGGTCTATATCTCTGTTTTGGTACCAG
>NW_016807367.1:1373946-1383875 GCF_001698545.2 Rhinopithecus bieti
GTTTGGCTGGATATGAAATTCTAGGTTGAAAATTCTTTTCTTTAAGAATGTTGAATATTGGCCCCTACTCTCTTCTGGCTGGTAGAGTTTCTGCTGAGAGATCCGCTGTTAGTCTGATGGGCTTCCCTTTGTGGATAACCCGACCTTTCTCTCTGGCTGCCCTTAACATTTTTTCCTTCATTTCATCTTTGGTGAATCTGACAATTATGTGTCTTGGGGTTGCTCTTCTCAAGGAGTATCTTTGTGGCATTGTTAGTATTTCCTGAATTTGAATGTTGGCCTGCCTTGCTAGGTTGGGGAAGTTCTCCAGTAATATCCTGAAGAGTGTTTTCCAAGTTGGTTCCATTCTCCCCATCTCTTTCAGGTACACCAATCAGACGTAGATTTTCACATAGTCCCATATTTCTTGGAGGCTTTGTTCATTTCTTTTTACTCTTTTTTTCTCTAAACTTCTCTTCTCACTTCATTTCATTCATTTGGTCTTCAATCACTGATACCCTTTCTTCCACTTAATCAAATCGGCTACTGAAGCTTGTGCATTTGTCACGTAGTTCTTGTGCCATGGTTTTCAGCTCCATCAGGTCATTTAATGTCTTCTTTATGCTATGTATTCTAGTTACCCATTTGTCTAATCTTTTTTCAAGGTTTTTAGCTTCTTTGTGATGGTTTCGAACATCCTCCTTTAGCTCAGAGAAGTTTGTTACTACCGATCATCTGAAGCCTACTTCTGTCAACTCATCAAAGTCATTCTCCATCCAGCTTTGTTTCATTGCTCGTGAGGAGCTGCATTCCTTTGAAGGAGAAGAGGCACTCTGATTTTTGAAATTTCAGCTTTTCTGCTCTGGTTCTCCCCATCTTTGTGGTTTCATCTACCTTTGGTCTTTGATGATGGTGACGTACAGATGGGGTTTTGGTGTGGATGTCCTTTCTGTTTGTTAGTTTTCCTTCTAACAGTCAGGACCCTCTGCTGCAGGTCTGTTGGAGTTTGCTGGAGGTCCACTCCACACCCTTTTTGCCTGGGTATCACCAGCGGGGGCTGCAGAACAGCAAATATTGCAGAACAGCAAATGTTGCTGCCTGATCTTTCCGCTGGAAGCTTCATCTCAGAGGGGCATCTGGCTGTATGTATGAGGTGTCAGTCGGCCCCTACTGGGGAGATGTCTCCCAGTTAGGCTACTCGTGGGTAAGGGACCCACTTGAGGAGGCAGACTGTCTGTTCTCAGATCTCAAACTCCATGCCTGGAGAACCACTACTCTCTTCAAAGCTGTCAGACAGGGACATTTAAGTCTGCAGAAGTTTCTGCTGCCTTTTGTTCAGCTACGCCCTGCCCCTAGAGGTGGAGTCTACAGAGGCAGGCAGGCCTCCTTGGGGTGTGGTGGGCTCCATCCAGTTTGAGTTTCCTGGCTGCTTTTTTTNAAATGTTGCTGCTGATCTTTCCGCTGGAAGCTTCATCTCAGAGGGGCATCTGGCTGTATGTATGAGGTGTCAGTCGGCCCCTACTGGGGAGATGTCTCCCAGTTAGGCTACTCGTGGGTAAGGGACCCACTTGAGGAGGCAGACTGTCTGTTCTCAGATCTCAAACTCCATGCCTGGAGAACCACTACTCTCTTCAAAGCTGTCAGACAGGGACATTTAAGTCTGCAGAAGTTTCTGCTGCCTTTTGTTCAGCTACGCCCTGCCCCTAGAGGTGGAGTCTACAGAGGCAGGCAGGCCTCCTTGGGGTGTGGTGGGCTCCATCCAGTTTGAGTTTCCTGGCTGCTTTTTTTTACCTACTCAAACCTCAGCAATGGTGGACACTCCTCCCCCAGCCTCACTGCCACCTTGCAGTTTGATCTCAGACTGCTGTGCTAGCAGTGAGCAAGGCTCCGTGGGTGTGGGACCCTCTGAGCCAGGCGCAGGACAGAATCTCCCGGTGTGCCCTTTGCTAAGACCATTGGAAAAGCGCAGTATTAGGGTGGGAGTGTTCCAGTTTTCCAGGTACCGTCTGTCATAGCTTCCCTTGGCTAGAAAAGGGAATTCCCTGACCTCTTGTGCTTCCCGGGTGAGGCGATGCCCCACCCTCCTTCGGCTCACACTCTGTGGGCTGCACCTACTGTCCAACAAGCCCCAGTGAGATGAACCCGGTACCTCAGTTGGAAATGCAGAAATCATCCATCTTCTGCATTGCTCATGCTGGGAGCTGTAGATTGGAGCTGTTCCTATTCAGCCATCTTGAAACCCAAAAATCTCTTAGTTAGAATTTTAAATGAACTTTTGCTCTTCACACTTTGCTTCTTTTATGTGGTAGAGCTAGGATGTACTTTTTGACTGCTTATTTATAGTTAGTTTCACAGAAAATTCTTCTGGTTTTAGTGTGCTGCCAATCTCTTGTTTGAAAGATAAAGAGATTTATATATACATATATATTTTTTAAAAGACCAAACAGCCTGAGTGTGGTGGCTCATGCCTATAATCCCAGCACTTTGGGAGGTTGAGGTGGGTGGATCACCTGAGGTCAGGAGTTCAAGACCAGCCTGGCCAACACGGTGAAAACCCATCTCTACTAAAAATACAAAAAATTAGCCAGGCATGGTGGTGCATGCCTGTAGTCCCAGCTACTCAGGGGGCTGAGGCACAAGAATTGCTTGAACCTGGGAGGTGGAGGTTGCAGTGAGCCAAGATCGTGCCACTGTACTCCAGCCTGGGTGACAGAGTGAAACTCTGTCTGAAAAAAAAAAAATACAGAAAACATTCATCTTAGCACCTTCTGGTAAAAATTAAAAAAAGAAAAGATGCTGATTTTACCTTACCACTGATTTTACTAAACTTATAAGCTTTAGTTTAAGCAACAGGATCACAATTTCTTTTTCCTGTCACTAACACCCAGATTGTTGCAAATACTCAAAAAGGAAGTGCAAAGCATCATGCTGGAGGATTTCTATGCCTTAGCTTCTGCAGTATTTCTCTACAAAGGGGCCAGGATGACCCTAGCATTCCTGTCTTCATTCTCAGAGCTATACAAATTATGCTTTTTCAATGCATTCTTGAACAAGATCTGGTAGCAAGTAGTGAACGCTCTGCCCCTTCTAAGGGCTCTCCAGATTTTTGTGGATGAGCTATCATTAGTGATCCATTCATTCACCACATTAATGTTGCTCTGGTGTTTCCATAGCACATTAGAGTCATGGATGAATTTCTGAGCATCATTTCCAGCCCAAGTAATACATATGAGCCCATTGTCGACCACAATTTGGGTGATGTCTTCACTTTTCCACAAATTAGGAACACCAAAGCACTCCAGTAAATCTGCCCCACACAGCAGCTTGACCTTTGGTGCACCTTTTGATTTTGGCTCTAGGGACTATTTTTCTTTTTACTAGAATCTTGTCTTTGTTCAGTTCATTCTCCTCTTCCATCCAGCCTTTCTGGCGTAGGTGAGTTCTGCTGGTGATCACAGTTACTAGCCTCCAGTTTCTCCTAATGGTGTTTTAGTACCATAACAGCCTCTTTTCACTTTATCTGAAGACTTTCCCATGTATCAACTTCCACTCGTTTGGAATTCTTGGTGGCAAGTTCGGCTATGACGACCCGGTGATGGGCAGGAATGAGTCCTTTCTTCTTATAAGCATCACCAACAGGAAATATCATGCCTTTGACAATTCTATATCTTCGTGTTCCATTCATATAGTCCTTGGCCAGCTCAGACAACCTGAGGTGCCTGTTGGTGATAGGACTGATGGAGCTACAGCTAGGAGAACCACTTCAGTCTTCTCCGAATTTTCCATGGTTAGAACTTGAAGTTGTTGATGTAAATGGAAAACTGTGATGCCTCCCTTGTTGTTTTTACAAAGGAAATTCTTTGAATCTGAAGTGTCTTGCAAGGTAGACTATTGGAACCATTCCAATTAGTGTGTCAACAGTCTTCTCTAAGGTGAGCTAGAAAAATGGTTTTATATCCAAATTGTAACTTGCACCCTCACTGTCCACTGGCCTGAGTGCTCCTGGAGACAACCCATGTCCAGGATGCCAGTGAGGGAAATACTTTTCCTATTGTATTTTTACTGGACCTTTTCCAGTATTCAGTACAGTAACATGCTGTATAGATTTATAGCCTAGGAACAATAGGCTACAGCATATAGCCTAGGTGTGTAGTAGGCTATACCATCTGGGTTTGTGTAAGTACAATCTATGATGTTCACACAACAATGAAATCACCTAACAATGCATTTCTCAGAATGTATCCATATCATTAGCAAATATGACGGGGTAACAAAAAGTAATTACTTTAACATTGTCATCAACCAAGCTTTTCCACATAAAAGAAAAGCAATAGAAATACAAATTTAAACAGTTTAATTAAAACTACTTTAACCTTAATTTTGAACTGAGAATATCAGTATGAACTCATGATGTACTTTGTCTAAAAATACATATTCCCTGGCTCTTTTGAAGAAAAAGTTTTACAATTACCAATGCAATAGCAATGAACGTCTTTCACACCCTCACACCCAGATTGTGACCTCTAAATAACATTCCCCATTTAAAGGAAATTAAACATTTTGGAGAAATAGACTGATTCTACATCTGGAGCAGACATGCATAGATGACTATGGTCATTGTTCCTTCCCCTCCCTCACTCCCTCCCTCCTCCCCATTCCCTCCCTCCTTCTCTTTTTTCCTCCTTCCTTGCTCCCTCCCTTCCTCCTTCCTCCCTCCTCCCTCCCTCCTTCCTACCCTTCCCTTCCTTCCCTTCCCTTCCCTTCCCTTCCCTTCCCTTCCCTTCCCTCCCTTCCCTCTTTCCTTCTCTCTTTCTCTCTGTCTTTCTTTGTGTTCCTTTCTTTTAGATCTCACTCTGTTGCCCAGGCTAGAGTGCAGTGGCATGATCATAGCTCATTGTAACCTTCAACTCCTGGGCTTAAGTGATCCTCCTGCCTCAGCCTCCTGAGTTGCTAGGGCTACAGGCGTGTGCCACCATGCCCAGCTAATTTTTTACTTTATTTTTGCGGAGTCTCATCGTGTTGAACTCCTGGCATCAGACAATCCTGAAGTGCTAGGATAACAGGTGTGAGCCCCTGCACTTGGTGCCATCTACATTTTCTTAATGTCAGTTATGCTAATTGTATAAAATGATCTCACTACCTGTTTTTCTATTATCAAAATTGCTTTGCAGACACCTAAATAGTATTTTCATTAAAAAGGAAATGCACAGAAACTGTAGAACATTAATATCTGTTAAATTTTACCTCTACTTTTCACAGTAATGAGAACCCAGCCCTGCATAAGTAAATTTTCTAACTGTGTTTATTTCCCACACATGATTTTTGAAGCCCATAGCTATTTCAGTCTTTCAAACTCCTATGCTTTGAAATTCCTATAGTTAACCAGGAGTGGTGGCTGGCACTTATAATCCCACCACTTTGGGAGGCTGAGGCAAGAAGATTACTTGAGTCCAGGAGTTTGAGACTATAGTGAGCTATGATCATGTCACTGTACTCTAGCTTGGGTGACAGGGCAAGACCATGTCTCAAAAATAAATAAATAAATAAAAAATAAAGAGAGAGAAAAGAAATGCCTGCTGTTGCAGAAAAGCCTCAAATTTTTTCTTTTTCTTTTCCTTTTTTTGAGATGGAGTCTCGCTGTGTTGCCCAGGCTGGAGTACAGGGGTGCAATCTCGGCTCACTGTAACCTCTTGAACCTGGGTTCAAGGAATTCTCCTGCCTCAGCCTCCCAAGTAGCCGGGATTATACACCTGGCTAATTTTTTGTATTTTTAGTAGAGACGAGGTTTCACCATGTTGGCCAGGCTGGGCTCAAACTCCTGACCTAAGGTGATCCACCCTCTTTGACCTCCCAAAGTGCTGGGATTATAGGTGTGAGTCACTGCACCCGGGTGCCTCCAATTTTTTCTGAACGAGGTATAACCTTTATAGACCAGAGATACCTTGTGCCTTTTCAAAACTCTTCCCAAATTATAAATGGAAAGATACAGTTTACTTACTAGGTCATTCTCACCATTAGAATGGGAGAAGTGTAGTATAGAGTCCCAGAAAATCTGTAACAATAGCATTTTCTGACGGTATGACAAACATTTCAAATCAAATATAAAATGTCCCTCTTTCCCAGTAAGTAGAGCTACCCTGGCCCTTTCAGTTACTCTTTGAGGTAATCAACTATTAGTGTATACTCAGCTACAAGAACCCTTTGACAAGATACATCTTACCATCTTCCTTTACCTGAAGATCCACCCATTTCTTCTTACTTAGTCTAGATATCACAGGATTAGTTAGACCCCAAGCTTCCCAGATAGTGTAGCTCCTAAAATTATAGAGAGAACAGGAGAAACTTTCTTTCCCCACATTCTCTATTACTTTCTCAACCCACAAAAGGAGAAAAATACACAATCTAACCCACAAATGGAGGAAAATATACAATCTGGAATAAATCTTAAGGTGTCATCTCCTTTGTCTGACATCTTTAATGTGCTAGAATATCTAGCATCAGGTCCAGAAAATTGAGGTTTACTTCCACTTCTCAAAGATCTCTATTTCCTCTACAAAGGAATACTCATCAGTAAGACAACGCTCTTGGCTCAATTTAGCTTAAAGGGACTTAGACTGGAGCCCTCCGTTACATAAGCTTTCTCCCCTGTGTATTTGTATTAATGTATTCTTTCCTCCTGACAATCTTCTCCCAGAAAATTTCTCCCTCCCTAATAGTGTTTTCAGTGGACAGACATTAACCATCAACAGTCTTCAATCCTACTTTGTAGTATTTAGATACTCTGATGTCCCTTAGTTCACTAGATTCATTGGTTTATTCAGTAAATATTTACTGAGCATCTACCAGGCCCTGGTATAGGTCAATAAGCAACACAGAACTCTTCCTTTCATGGAACCAATGTCCCAGTGGCTCTTGCAATTATCCTGTGAGGTGGCTTCAAACAGGCAGCACGGTAGTGTGTCCTACACAAGCAGAAAAAAGAATCAGACTAGTACATGCAGGTTTTCACTTCATGAAGCTCTCTCATTCCTATCCTCTGAGTCCATTTTTTTCATAGGTAGGTTGTGCACTCTGCTTCTTACATTCTCAAAAACAGTGCACTGAACTGCAGGTGTTGTGGGAATACCTTTAAGAAATGTTAAAAAAGACCATAGGGGAAATGACTCACTTTGTAGAAATTCACATCAATAGTGTATCTGGAATGATCCACTTTGCTAGCTTGGAATACACACACAATTGCCTCACATTTATTTATTCAATTTCTTGCTTGATCACCACTTGCCCTTAGTGACAGGAAGTCCACTTATTTCCTAAGGCCTCCTGCAGCCAGCCTGCTTGGGTAAGAACACTAGGAACTTACTCAGTTCAAAGGAGATCAGTCCTACAAAAAGCCAGGAAGAAAGAGAAATCTGGGAAGTATGAACAATCCACTAATGCCTTGGCTTGGTCTCTGCTACATGAGGTTAAAGATGGGTCCCACACATTCTGATATCAGGACATTTGTTTGTGGCTGCTGTGATGCTCCTACTGATTCAGCTCTCTTCTTCCCATCACCCCAGCAGTGTCCCTCTGGAGCTCTGAGATCACATCTATTTTAGATCACATTCACACACTCATCTATTTTTCCCTTCAACGCTTAGCACCAAGCCAGGTGGGCCAAGGCTAGAGAAGAACCCAATCCCAGCCTCTTGTCATGCTGGACACATAAGTCTTCTCCATAAATCCTTGTTTGGTCTGTCTTAGCATCTCTTCCTGCCACTGGACTACCTCGGCACACCCAACAATGAATCTCCCTATTTCATGCAAAGGAGAAAAGCAGACGTTGTTAAGCAACAAACACATGCTGATTTTGGACACTTACACCTACACACAAACTCTCACAAGCAAAGATTGTCTGTTTGCCTTACATCTGCACAACTTGGAGGGTCTTTTAAATGATTTTTCCTACCGTGAAGCAATATCCTTCAAGGAACTGTTTTTGGCTGACAGTAAAAGAAATGGAAGCTCATCACAACACTAACTTTTCATAGAGAAAGGTCTGCTCCCAGCACTATGGATATTGAGTGGGAACAAATCATCATTACTTAGGGCTTCATTATTCATGAGGGGAGGGCTACATTGTTTGCTTCTCTCCCATCACCTGGTATTTTTACTGAACATTAGCATTTAATAACTGAGGAAAATATGAATGAGAATATGTGAGTGTGCCATTTGTGGTGGTTTTTAGAAAATGTGATGTTGCACAAATGGAAATCAATGATACTGGTGACATAAGACTTTCTGGGCCACCTATTCGAAGGCTCCTTTATCCTTCAAACACCTCATTGCTCTGCTACTTTCAATGACACTGCATGAACTGCAGAATTAAATCAGAAATCTTTAGCCAGGCATTCAAAGTCTTCTGCAATCTAGGACTTACCCACCTGTTCGTCTTAATTTATCATTATCTTTCTAAGTAAATTCTGAGCTTTGGCTGTATTCATTTACTCACTAGTTCATAAACTTACCATGCACAGTTTTAAAGATAAATTTTAATTTGGGATAATTTTTAGATGTACAGAAAAAAATATAAAGTTGGTATGGAGAGTTCCTATATGTGTACTCTTTATCCAGTTTCCCCTAATGTTAACATCTTACATTATCATGATACATTTGTGAAAGTTAAGAAAACAATATCAGTATATTACTTTTGACTAAACATCAGTTTTCATACAACAGTCCTTTTGCTGTTTCAGGATCCCATCCAGGATAACAAATTATATTTAGACCACACATCTTTTTTGTTTCTAGTCTCTGTTCATCACATTTTCCCCCCTAGGATGCCTTTTTCTCTCTTTTAATATTCTCCAAGGTCCATTCATGTCTTATCTCTGCAGTGCTTTTCCTAATTGCTCCTGTCCTCTGTGATTTTTCTAATCTTCAAATTGCAGAACCACTTTTGTCTGGATCACATATTTGGAACATGGCATACCCTGACCTGCATTATTATATATCTTTTTATATTTTGTTTGCCAATTAGCTTCTAAGGAAAGGATAATATCTCATTCATTTTCTCATCTCTGGCACATGTGCAGGCATTGGGTTCTGTAACTATTAATGGATTTATTAGATGCCTAAGGCTACTACATTTACATTTTATAATATACGAAATATAAATATAACTTGACAAGTCATAACAACTAATATTTATTGAGTGGCTACCATATGACAGGCACCTTAAAGGCTGTAGATGTAGCTTTAGAGTTAATTCTTTTAATTTGTCCCACGATGTTTCTATTCTGTACACTGGGCTGGGATTTAGAAGCTATTTTGCATCATGTCGTCTCTTTACTCTCTGAGGGCAGGGACATTATATCCTCCTGCCCAGAACTAAAAGGTGAATGTTATAGAACACAATACCAACTATTTATTTTTCTTCCTTATGACAATATTTTCTCTTACAATTTTTTTGTCTTCTTTTGAGAAATGTCTGTTCATATCCTTTGCCCACTTTTTGATGGCGTTGTTTGTTTTTTTCTTGTAAATTTGTTTGAGTTCTTTGTAGGTTCTGGATATTAGCCCTTTGTCAGATGAGTAGATTGCAAAAAATTTCTCGCATTCTATAGGTTGCCTGTTCACTCTGATGGTAGTTTCTTTTGCAGTATATAGAAGAAATATAGAAGAAATTCTATATATATATATAGTAAGAGATACCTTCTTCAATTTTTCCTTCTCATTCAAGGTCAAATTGTTTAAATTTTTGAACTTGACACAGATTGCTAAAAATTTGAATATTTTAAATTGTAAATAAATATGGATTCGTGATCTTAAAAATTCCAAACTCCAATTATACAGAAGAATAGATACAAAAAGGAAATCTCCATGAGTCCTACTTTTCAGAGGAAACTACTTGTGAAAGTTTACTATTATAAAACCTCCAGGAGTTTTCTATGCATATAAGCTTTTTTTTT